>NC_053023.1:309370016-309481456 GCF_003073215.2 Triticum urartu
TAACCCTTTTAGTAAAAAGAGTAGAATATTTTTCCAATCTCAAAGCCTTTTTCAATAAGGAACTTGGTCAAGCATTTATACCACGGCTCTAGGAGCTTGTTTAAGACCATAAAGAGCTTTGTGAAGTTTGTAAACATGGTCGGGTTTCTTAGGATTAACAAAGGCGGGAGGTTGTTTAACATAAACTTCCTCCTCAATTTCACCATTTAGAAAAGCACTTTTAATGTCCATTTGATACAATGTGATATCATGATGATTGGCATAAGCAAGTAAGATGCTTATGGAGTCAAGTCTAGCAACGGGGGCATATGTCTCACCATAGTCCATACCTTCGACTTGAGTGTGGCCTTCAGCGACGAGACGGGCCTTGTTGCGTACAACTTGTCCATCTTCATCTTGCTTATTCTCGAACAACCATTTAATACCAATGGAATTTTGGTTGTTGTCCGACTTTTCTACCAATGTCCACACTTGGTACCTCTCGAAATTGCATAGCTCTTCATGGATAGCATTCACCCAGTCCAGATCATCAAGCGCTTCTTCAACCTTCATAGGTTCAATGTTAGAGATGAATGAATAATGTTGACAGAAATTAGCCAAATGAGTTTCATAGCGAGTTATTATCCTAGTTTGGATATCGTCGAAGATTTGTTCGACGGGATGGTCTCTTGAGACTCTTGCTCTAACTGTGAGAGCTTTTGTTTGGGTCGGGGTGGAACATCATCTTCATCATCTTGTTCGTCCTCTTGGCCTTCTTTGCTGTTGGTGTTTTTGTTCTCTTGTGGAGGTGGAGAAGGAGGTTGTTGAGGTTCATCTTGGTGTACTTCCTCGTTTTCTTCATCTTTGCGTGTCCCACTTGTGGATGCCTTCGAGTCAACTCGTGGTTCACCTTGTCGTGAGGTAGAAGCTTCCACTTGGACGGATGAGGTACTCTCCTTCACCTTTGTTGGGTGAATCTTGCCAATAGACAAGTCTTGGATTGCTTCTGAAGGGTCTTTGTCCCTACATCAATTGGCAATTGCTCTACTTGCGAGCCGTTAAATTCATCAAACTTCACATCTACCTTCTCTTCAACCTTTCAGGTGAAATTGTTGTAGACACGGTAAGTGTGAGAGTTTGAGCCATAACATGAAACCCTCATGAGATTTAGGATTAAATTTAGAGTGATGATGCTTATCAATAATATAGCACTTTGAGCTGAATACTCAAAAGTATCCAACTTGGGGTTTATTACCAGTGAGAAGCTCGTACGCCATCTTGCCGAGTAGCTTGTGAAGATATATACGATTTTTTGCATGACAAGCTGTCTCAACCGCTTCTGCCCAAAAGTGTTTTGGCGTCTTGTACTCATCAAGCATCGTTCTCGCCATATCAATAAGAGTCTGCTTCTTCCTCTCAACAACTCCATTTTTCTGAGGGTGGACATAGCCGAGAACTCATGTGAATTCCCTTCTTCGTCAAGAAAGGTGTCCACATTTGCGTTCTTGAACTCCGTTCCCTTGTTGCTCCGAACCTTCTTGATTTTCATTTCAAATTGATTTTGGGCCTTCCTAGCAATGTTCTTGAAGATCTTTTGGACCTGTGATTTATCATCAAGAAAGAACACCCACGTAAATCTTGAAAAATCATCGACTATGACTAAACGAAAAGAATTTCTACTGAGACATTTATAGACGTTTGGACCAAAAAGATCCATATGAAGTAGCTCGAGTGGTCTTCTTGTCATCATGATGTTCTTCATGGGGTGGTTTCCTCCAACCTGTTTTCCTGCTTGACAAGCATTGCACAATCTATCCTTGTCAAATATAACATCTTTCTCTCCAAGAATATGATCACCTTTAATAAGCTTGTCAAGATTTCGCATGCCCACATGACCTAACCTCTATGCCACAACCAACGTTTAGAAGACTTAGCAATTAATGAAGTTCTAGGTTGAGCCTTTTTAGTGAAATCAACAATGTATAGATCACCTCTACATATACCGGTAAAGTCAATTTTATGATTATCTCTTTGAAACACTTAATAATCTACTTCAGTAAATAGGACATTGAAACCAAAGTCAGCTAGTCCAGATACGGAAAGTAGATTAAAGCCAATAGATTCAATGAGCACTCTGTGGTCAGACTTCCCAGAAGGTCACCCATCCTCACACTACTCCAGCCCAAGCATGCTTAACTTCGTAGTTCTATCCAACCCAGCACCACCTCACTTCACAGGCACTTGTTGATATATCTATCATATCAATCATATTAAACCTTGCTGATGTCTAGGACTTAGTTCATGAGTATGATGAAATTTTGAAAAAATATTTCAAACTTCCCGGTCATATTACGTATCATATTTTGAAAAATAATTCAATTTTTTTAAACCAATTTTTTTTCCTGTTACTAGTGGTGCACCTAGCATACGGTGCGCCACTAGTAAGTTTGAAATTTGGATGTAACTTTTCAAGTAGATGATTTTTCATATAGAAAACTTTTTAATCCGAGTTCGTATGCAAAAGTTATGCCCATTTTACAAATTCCAGAGAGATTTTGCAAATAAAGTCGAAATTCATATTTGTAAATTTTCCCAACAACTAGACCACATATCACATAGGAAACTTAATTTCTTTTATTTTTTTGACATTTCCATCAATTTCTTTTATTTTTTTAAACTTAAAAGGCGGTCCAGGGGGGGTGTGCATTCGGTGGAAGTTTTGGGCCAAGTTAGTAATGGCGCACCACACCCACGGTGCGCCATTACTAGTTTAAAAAAAATAAATTCTGATTTTTTTTTTGAAAAAAACTTAGTAATGGCGCACTAGTTGACAGTGCGCCATTACTAGTTTTGACTAGTAATGGCGCACTGTCCACTGGTGCACCATTACTAGTTTTAAAAAAATAAATAAAAGAAATTTGAAAAAAAAATTGAAACTTTTTTACTAGTGGCGCACCATGGATGTGGTGCGCCATTACTAGTTTAACTAGTAATGGCGCACTATCCATTGGTGCACCATTACTAGTTTTGAAAAAAAAATGAAATTTTTTTTGTTACTAATGGCGCCCCGTGGATGTGGTGCGCCATTAGTATATACTAATGGCGCACCACATGTCTGGTGCGCCATTAGTGGCCATATCATCTATAGCCCTTTTTCTAGTAGTGTCCCCATCGTAGACTCATTCATCTTCCTCCAATGGAGATTAAACAGAAACAATGGAGACCAATGCTCTGATACCAATTGAAAGGATCGAGAAGAGGTGTCTAGAGGGGGTGATTAGACCTTTAACATTGAAAGGTAGTCATTTTTAAGTTCTTTAAGTTAAGGTGGAGTTTTCACAATTTTAAACATTCACAATACATTTCAAGCAAGCAAGTCAAGAGAATATGAGCAGCGGAAAGTAAAGCATGCAAATTGCAAGAGAGTAAAGGGATGGGATTGGAGTGTGCAAACGCAATTGGAGACACGGAAATTTTTGGTGTGGTTCCGATAGGTGGTGCTATCGTACATCCACATTGATGGAGACTTCAATCCACGAAGGGTAACGGTTGCGCGAGTCCATGGAGGGCTCCACCCATGAAGGTTCCACCATGGCCATCGCCCATGAAGTAGGCGATCTCCTTGCCCTTACAAACTCCTTGGTTCAACTCCACAGTCTTGTCGGAGGCTCCCAAGTGACACTACAAAAAAATACACTTCCGTGATGATACATGTTTGTCACAGTAGGTCGCTTTTTTTGTCATGCATGTACATCCATGACAAATTTATGATAGAATCAAGATAGTCATACCTGTGCTGTTGTAGAAGTTTTCCAGGACATTACCAAAATTATCATCACGGAAGTGTCCACTTCCATGACAATAAATCACACGTCACAGAAGTGCTTTCGTCAAGGGTGACCGACACGTGGCATCCACCATAACGGAACGCCGTTAAGCTATCGGGTCGGGTTTTGGATCCGATAACCCGTTAATAGCCACGACCAATGGGGATTTTCCACGTGTAAAATCATCATTGGGTGGAGGAGACACGTCTCAACTCATCCAATGGGCGAGACGCGCCTATGATATGTTGACACGTGGACCGGCCCATCAAGTTTAAATGGGCTGGCCCAACTGAAGGCCCACAAGATTTTGCGGACCATAATGGGCCGGCCCAGCTAAAGGCCCATGAGATTTTGCGGACCATAATGGGCTGGCCCAGTTAAAGGCCCACAAGATTTTGCGGGCCATAATGGGCCGGCCCAGGTAAAGGCCCATAAGATTTTTGTGTGCTGTAATGGGCCGGCCCAGGTAAAGACCCACAAGATTCTTGCGGATCATAATGGGCCGGCCCAGCTAAAGGCCCACGAGATTTCGCCGACATTAATGGGCCGGCCCAGCTGTAGGCCCACAAGATTTTGAGTACCCTAGTAGGCCGGCCCATTAACTGCCTGCCATGTTTTGGGCCAAATGCGGGCCCATATTTTGGCCTGCCACGCTCTGGGCCTAATAGTGGCCCATATGAGATCCGGCCCGTTAAAGGCCTACCACGTTCTGGGCCAAATTACGGCCCAGATCAGGTCCGACCCTTTAAGACGCTTTGGGCTCAAATATGGTCCATATCAGATTCGGCCCGTCAACTGGACACTATGCTGTTGGGCCCACTTGCTAAAGGCCCACTTAGTAATTCGGCCTGATATTAGTTTTGGCCTGTTAAGGGCCCATTTAACATTTCAGCCCTATATTAATTTCAGCCTGTTAAAAGCCCGTCATATAGTTGGGCCTAACTACGGCCCCGTTTGCATCCGGCCTGCTCGCAGGCGATATCTGATTGGGCCAAACAAGGACCGAGACAATTTTTCGGCCTGTTAAAAGCCCGTGATTTGATTCGCACAATCATGGGCCGGGGTTCATTTTGGGCTGCTGCCGGCCCGTGAGCTGATCGGCACGTTTCAGGCCCAACCTACATCATGATTGCATGAAGGCCCGATTATGTACCGTAATTTTACAGTTTGGCCGGTTTACTGCGAAGACAGGATATATATACAGTAAAATAAATGCAGCATCATGAATAAGAAAAAACCTAGACTATACAATAAAGAAATTACGGCATATTACATCCACTGGGCATCAAAGTTCGCCACTATGATAATAAAGCACAAGCAGACATCAGATTACATACACTAGGCATCAAAGATCGCCACCAGTGCAAATAAACATGCCGACAAAATAATATACAAAACCGACAGCACTTCAATAGAGTTCAAGAAAGGTTAGCCCTGCTGGGGAGCTACACGGCAAGCAGCTGAGCAAGATGATGAGACTGCGCTTGTTCAACACTTGTATCTTCCTCACTCTGAAAGATAAACAAGCAGACAGATGACAGGTTTTGCACATAAAAGTATCAGTGCTGACAATTCATCACATTTCTTACTGACGAATAGAGTGACACAGTTTAAATTTGCATTAACACAATATGGTATTGTTCAGGTCAAGACATGGCAGGAAATGACATTGTGAAGGAGTTGGCAGCTTCACGACACCACTGGATTACAGATCAAGAACTCATAAGTATCAATGGTTAGTGTGCTGTCAATTTATACCATTTCAGATTGGCAAACAAAGAGACGGTTTAAATAATAGTAGAATGGTATGACATTGTTCATAGTTAATACATTGCAGGATATGACATTGTGCTGTAGTGGGTAGGTTCACCACACCACTGGATTACAGATGAAGAACAGAAGCATACATGCAGTGCCAAAGAAGATCACTTGCTCTGTATAGTTTAATTTACATGGTATGAAGAAGGAACTTGGTTGTACAACTGAAAACTTAAATTGAGAAAGGATGAACTTTTGTTTATGAACTACATATAATAAACTTTAAACAAGCAATTTGATGCAAACACAAAAAATAAACAGCTGTTGCAGTCATGCCTAACCAAATATATACAACAAAGTTTGAAGGCTTGAGATGGACAAACTTACATTATTGGTGAAGACAGGCTCTATAAAGGCCTTGTCCATGCTGATGGGGCGGGGGCAATTCAAGAAGTTTACAACAGAATCTTCTTCAAAAGCATTGCCTTTATTCTACATTTTGTTAATAGTAAATATAGATGTGATAATATATGAAAAAATGGAGAATATTTAAGATAAGATGAAGAGTGATGCTACATAACCAAGTAGCTATAAATGTAAGTGCAGCAATACATGCAAAAGGTACAGCCAAGAGCAATGCACAGCTAAACTTCTTCAGTACCAACCTTATGGTAAGAGTAAATATAGATCTGATGTGTAGAAAATGGAGGGCAAAGGAAAATAATCTGCAGAGTAATGGTACATGAACAACTCCTTCCATTATAAGTACACTGATAAAGGACAACATGTACTTACAAGAGCAATGCAGAGCTAAAAAAACATTGGCATTGGATATATTCTACAATAATGTAACCATTCATACAGATCAGATAATTTGGAGCGAACAATTGACAAGCAAGCTATCATGCATACTGTTGTCACATAATGAACCAGGTATGTATGCAAGTACAGTGATACAGGACAACAGGTACTAACAAGAGCAAAGCAGTGGGCAACATATTTGCGACATCCTGTCGTTCTTGTCAAATCGGAGTTCTTCTTCGAGCAGATTTCCTGCAAAAAAGATCCGTAAGGCACATGTGGAAAAGTAAAAGTTCAAATTGTCATGTGATTTCATAGACAGTACCTCATCCTGGGAACGAGACCAGTGCATAACAAGGTTTTTCCATTCAATGTCTTCTAAATTTAGCACATGAGACTTCGCCGGAAATTTGTTTATAGACTTGCCATCAAAGTGTGATTTCCTCAGGTAACACCGATACTGCTGCAATGTTTCCTTGAAAAGCACAAGCAAGCTTTGCTCGTCATGACTATCCAGATTGACCCTCGCCTAGTTACAACAATGTAATGTAAATCATTGATGTGTTCAATCAGCAGAAAATAGGAAAATAATAACCATGAATAATAGCACTTACACGTAAGTTGGACATGAAGATGTGAAAATGGTGTTTGTCTTCACAATAATCTTCCCATGATGGGAATATATGCACGTAGTCCCTAACAACATTGAAAGCATTGTCTTTTAAACTGGGAATAAATGGAATGGGGTTCCAATCTGCAAGAATTGGCCGTCTCTAAAGTTGGGATAGGTCTTTGGCCGGTGGACTTGCTGTACTTTTTGCTGGAGTGGGATTTTTTTGTGGTACAGCTGGTGCTATGGCAAATGAAATCGGTATACCTTTTGCTGGAGTGCAGGTCCTGTGTGGTGGGGCTAGTGGTGTGGCCAGTGAAGTATGGGTACAGTCTGCTGGAGTCGGTCCTACGTTTTGTGTCACTGGTTGTACAACCAATATAAGTGGGGTGCTGTCTGATTTCTCCGACACCACCACGTTTTTCAAGGACTTTGCTGGTGCTCCTTCAGGTTCGGCAATCACCCTCTTCCTTTTTGATGTCTGATGCACCAGAACAACATTTGAGTGGAAAAACATGGTACGATGACAGATGGAATATGTATTGATAATGGATGGGCATGGCATCTCGACATATATGATGAGTAAACTAAGCAGATTGTGGTGCAACAAAGTAGAAGAAATGCAAGACAACATATGCAAGATACGCGCAATCAATAAAACCTTGACAAATTAGAACAGGCACCTTGATGGGTGAACAGGACAGGCCATCTACCTTTGACTCCTCGAGGTTAGAATAGTCATTAGGATGATATTCTGAACAAGAATCAACAGGTGGGGAGCGTACGAGTTTCATTGCTTCCAGAATGGCACTCAATGCCTTAGTGCCAATCTTGTAAGTCATTGCAGTGTTCCACAATATTCTTCTAATGCGCGGATTCTGATATTCACTATAATTGTGTATGATATCCGAGAACCATGAAAACATAAATAGTTGTGAGATTATCTTTGTAATGTAGATGATATTCTAATATAGGGGCGCCCCTGTAAACACTTGTGTGCTATCACTGGATTCTGATGAGAGAGCTCATGTGTGCTGTAATATGGTCCATGCGTTTATATAATCTGGCACAAGTACACAAAAAATAGGCTCCAAAAGTAAGGATAGCCGGCATATGATAGGTTCATAATATATTGTATAGAGTGTTTATTGCCAAACCATGATAACAAGAGCACACAACAACTAGGCAGATCATAGTGTACATAACAGGGGTACACCATAACCAGGATATATAAATCGGGAAAGTGGAACTGGCTGGAAATTACGGTGTTGTATTGACGCTAGTAATTGAAAGCCTATCGATCACGTACAGGCCAGCTCTATCAGCTGTTAGACTGCAGATGTCCCTGCTCCCCTTCCTGACAAGGAACATACTGTGCTTCCCATACAGAACACCACACGGGCCGCCGGCCGAACCATCGGCCCCACCGCCTGTGTTCCTCCGCCACCCCCACCCCACCCCCGCCCCCACCCGCGTCGAGTTTTCTTCGTTCGACGAGGCCCCATCATCGCCCCCCACAACCACCATCCCCACCCAAGCCCCTTCGATCGCACAGGCGAACTTCGATGAGCTCTGAAAAATCGACTGACCCAATTTTGAAATTTAGTCTATTGTGATTTAACTAGTGTGGAATATAAAAGGGGAAAACCATGAGCATTGTGAGTATGGTGTTGAGCGTGCCATGGCCGATCTGAAGGTGCAAACCGGACAAAGGCAACTTCGCAACCAAGACAAGAAATCAGAGTAAAGCAGTGGCGATCTATTTTCTTGCTGCGATAAATAAGTTGAGCAGATACGAAAGAGTACTGCCTCTGGTGAGGCGCCGTGTACGCAACTGCTGAGAATTTGACGGTGCTGCGGTAGCGATGGCTGTCGACAGCGTGGAAGCAGATCTAGGAGGGTAGACGGTGGTGGCGGGGCGCGGTGGATGAGACGGTCGTAGGAGCGGCGCCGGCAAGGTGGACGACGGCGGGGATGAAGCGAGAGGACGGGATGCAAGGATCCCGGTCCGACGCCGTGGATGAGAGAGGTCAATCTCTTGTAATGGACGGTGGCGTCGGGGTATCAGCTCCGGCATGGTGGGGGAGGACGACGGTGGATGGGGTGGCAGACGGCAGCGGCGGACGGAGGAGGGTGGGGTGGAGAGGGTGTTTTGGCGCCCACGGAGTACGAATGGGGAAAAGGGAGGTAGAGAGGAAGGGGGGAACCATGTATTCAGGGCGCGCTTTTCTCAAATGCGAGGAAATTTACAAACTTAGCCCCCGTTTCAAATTTCTACTACATCACAGCAACACTAGTTGGTTGGGGATAGGACGATAATCTCGCATACACCGAATATTTGCCGACGAGAGTTTGTTTTTGGCGTCCACCGTGTATGAATATGAATCGGGGAGGGAGTCGATTTTGGCCGAGGACACACTGTGTTTTGGCGCCCATCGTGTATGAATCCGGGTGAGAGGCGGTTACGTCACATTTGGGTGAAATTACAAACCAACCCCTATCGAAACCTATAGAAATCCAGCATATACGCTTTGCGTGGCAGGGATAGGCAGTAGTGATTTCCATCTCGCAGATTTTGGTTTCGAGCGGTTACTGCGACTTTCCCCGCTTCGTTCAAATTTTGCAGAGTGCACATTTACCGTGCCAACTCAATTCAAATCCCATTTGTATTCTTTTTTTTTGGGCGGGATCCATTTTCAATTGGAATTACATTCTATATACATCATTTTTTATATATACTTTCAAAAGCACAACAAAGAATTCTGCTCCTTTATATGTATAATATGATTTACAAATACAACAATCTCGAAATCTTAAGGTTGAATTCGAAAAAATTTAACCTAATTATGTTCTACTAAAATGTATGGATCAGTAGTATCTACATATTAAATAACATAGATGTGCGTGAATTCATATGAGTATGCATGTTCGATAGATCAATTTTGGGTCGAGTATGGATTACATGTATCATCATCTCGAATTCAAATATTTGAATCCCTTTTTTGTTCACTCCTTTCACGCCTATCTCCCTCGCATGCATGCTCCTTCAGGTAGCTATCACTCTCTTTTCTCCAGCTCACCCGCATGCTCACTTCATGTTGCTCCTATCCTCGCAAACATGGTCTCTTGAGGTCTCCCTTGAGAAGTGTCACACTCTCCCTATCATTATACATTACACAGTTTTCATTATCTCTCACGTCTCTACTGTTCTCTGGTATCACTCGGTACCTAAGCTTTCTTTTTCACCGCCAAACACACAGTCTCCACTCGTCTTTCACTTTGTCTTTCTCTCTATGGGATTCTCTCACACACCCTATATGTCTCTACATATGACTCATACCACTAAAATTACTCTCTCTATCTCTCCTGTAGACACAACATTTGTTGCGGTCTCCTTTTCGTCTCCATCCCAGACTGACATTATTCATGTGTTTACCGACCAGACAACCCCGACTACCGTCTCCTCTCTCTCTGCTTCCACTCCCCTTCCCGACTACCGTCTCTCTCTCTCACTCACAAAACTCTCGCTTTCGCACCCCGACTCGTATTTCTCTCACAAACATTTATCGACTAGCTAGCCTCTAGATAGGTTTATACACCCGCACACTCGTGCTTCCACCATCGCATACATGTCTCTCTCCCGCTCCTTGTATCTATGTAGATTTTTCTTCCCTTATTGAGACACGCCCTCTCGATCGTGCACACACACACTATCGCCTCATTTTAAGCTGATACCTACCGCACACACACTCCATGTGTATTTGTCACACATGCACTCCGTCCTCCTCCACTCGCCCTCTCTCTCTCACACACATGGGCTTTTTGCAACAACTCGCAAGATGCCCATGCGTTGCACGGAACATCAAGATGCATTGGTATGAGTAGTTTATCTAGTGGGGGAAAAGGATGAACGAGGGAAGGCCTTATTTGCAAATGTGGAGAGGGGTGTGGGTATCTTTTTGCAAAATTTCCATAGTTTCCTTCCTATCCGTCAGATATAGATCGGACGGCCTATATTGCAGGATGGCAGGCACACGATCATCACCGACAATGCTTATTATAAGAGTAGGGATAAAAAATAGAGTTGGTGATGATGGTGGGCCTGCCATCTTGCAATGTAGGTCGTATGATTTATATCTGACGGATAGGAAGGAAAATATGGCAATTTACCCGCACTCTTCACCAAATTTGCAGATAAGGCCTTCCCTTGTTCATCCTTTTCTCCCACAAGATCCTGATGTTCCATGCAACGCACGGGCATCTTGCTAGTAAGAGTAGAAATTAGACATATACCACTTCTCGAATCTTGAAACCAACAACATTCCTCCCTTATCTCATCAAAACCGCTAAAGGAATATATTTTGAGTGAAACATAACATATTTTTAGTGATATGCGTATTTCAAGGCTAGAACTTTTTTTCTATCAAATCGGTGAATATGTATTAATCAAGTGGCGGAGACAGGCCTGGGGCAGCTAGGGCTATAGCCCCAGGCCTAGAAACAACTTCCTTTGTAATTTCTTCATGCAAAGCATAGAAAATCATAGAAGTTTATCTCTCAACATAGCACAGCCCTAGGCGTAATCTACATCTAGCTCCGCCACTGTATTAATCTACTTTGATCGTGTGGCAACGCATTGGCACATTGCTAGTAGTTATTATAATTTTTTGGACACCAAACAAATGGTGGAGTACACATACAAAGAGAAGGGGCACACACACGTAGTCGGCCTCTCGCTGTCTCGCACACATGAGTCTTACGTAAAGGCGACGTTAACAAATAAACTCTAAAACCCTAGGGGCACGATTGCTACATTCGCGGGTACCGGGTACGTGGTGGAGCACCTTTGTAGGAATAGTCAGCTCGCGTGATAATTTGATCCGTAGGAGTTGATGGTCGGGACCATAGGTGAACGACTTGGAGCGCGGTGGCTCGCCACTTGCCACAGATCGAGTAACCACGTTTAAAATATCGTTTTTAGCAGGGTTAAGAGTTCCGATTTTCAATGGCGCGTTATAAGTAGTAAGTAGTTTTTTAGAACGATTGGTATGGAGCGAAAATGGAATTCATAGTACAACGAACCTCCTTGGCGTATGGTTGTATGGTTTTTTTTCGATGGAGGTTGTATGGGTTTATGTTGCGAGATGTTGAACCTGGTAGTTCTAGGGAAAATACTATGGTTTAGATTTAGATGCTGGTTTTCTTTAATGAAAATTGGAAGGGGAACCCTTCTTCGATTAAAAAAACTACTACCTCCATTCTGGTTTACTAGTCCCCATCATACTTTGGGTCAAAGTTTGTCCACGAACTTTACTTGTAAAATGTGAATGGAAAACGAGATTTTGTTATACCCAAACAAAAAACGACTGGAGGGAGTGATTGCTCTGACACGGACGCGACCTCTCATAGCGCATGCATTGAACCGGTGCGCCGGCCAAGAGGGTCGCACTCGCTGCAGGCCCGGCTGAGCACGCCTCCTCGCCGCGTGCAACCGGCTTAAGACTGCCCCGCCTGCCTTCATTGAATCCACGCGTGTGCCGGCAACACGTCCTTCCGTGAGCCGGCAGGCATTTTAGAACACAAAAATGACTAAAATATAATTAATTTATGCATGGTCTTGACTTGTTGTGCTCGCACTGGTAGCAGGAACTAGTAGAGGATTTTCTTTATTTATAACTCTCCTCACATTTTTTTGGCTTTGAAGTGAAACATGGTTGTGGACATTATGTATGAATGTGCAGATATCTGTGAACATGAGTTTGATGTGGAAGTTGAACTTGGAATGTCGGGCTTGCGCGTGAACTATACCATGTCCAATGCTTCGTCCGTTATTGTTTGGAAAGTAATTGCTGTTATTACATGACCCAAAAAAAACATTTTGTGCCACATCAGTAGATGCACGGACATCACAACAGGCATGCTGACTGGATAAACATTTGAACCTAGCTATTATGAAGGAAATTTTGTATTGACAACAGTTTTAGATAGCAGGAGACGCCTAGCCTATTCTGCCTCTGCTAGATTATTTCTGGCTTCTTCCATCTCTTCCTTGGCTTGGGTGAAGAGAGCATCTGATTGCTCTTTTCGCTTCTTCAGGAACTCAACTACATTCTCAAGGGCTGCTGCACGCTTTCTTTCAGCCTTTACTAATGCCACGAGGACACAAATAGCTGACGACTCCACCTGGCTTGTGTGTAATCCAGCATCATCTGGGAATTTGCACCTTGTGTCTAATCCAGCATCATTAGGGAACTGGCACCTTGTGTGTAATCCAGCCTCATTTTGGAAACATGATCTCGAGGTTGACCATACTTCCCTCCTCGCAGGAACTGCATCCTGACATGAAGTTACTTCTTTTTTAGATCAATACTCAGAGCAACCTAGATCCATTTAGTAGAAGCCAGATAAACAGAACTCGGAGAAGTGAATTCAAAAGGAAAAAATAAATAAAAACAGACTACAAGGTGAGAAGACCCACTTCCTACATCAAGCTAAAAACGAAAGCATTAGGACGATTAAGACTCTTCTTATTACACATCGAAGAACACCACGCTTAAGAGAAACAGAAACTACAACATATACACATCGAAGAACACAAGGCTACACGAAACTAATTGAAAGGGTGTTACTTACCAAAGCTCGTTTTACAGGTTCGGTACAGCTCCTCTTTAACTTGCCACGCTCCTTGAAGATGTCCCGAATATCCCGTGTTTGGTCTTGATTGCTCCTCTGCATGTTCGTACTCGTGGTTTTAAAATCTCAACATGGCAAGAAAAATATACTACTAGTAATACTCGCGCATCTTGTGGGCAACATTAAAGCACTCGTCTGCCATGTTAGAGCATCTCCAACAAGATAAACTACTCATACAAATGCATCTTGATGCGTGCAACGCATGGGCATTTTTCTAGTTCTAAAAACCTTTCCATCATTTGCCACACTACTGGTTGCAGATGAAAAACCTACCCAAGCACAACGCGAAACAGGAGCGATGCACAATTACAAGCTGATATTCTATTGGATAATGGAGGCTATAACCAATTACTTTTATGGGAACAATAGCACCCAGGAAATTTGAAGGGTAGGTATGAAACTGCACATGTACTGCTAAGTGATTCAATACACACATTACCAATCGAGGAGGAGAACGATGGTCGCGGTGGCCTCTGTGAGTCATGGTCGGCAACGGCAGTCAGTTCATTGTCCACGATTGTGGTACTTCTGCGCTTGGCGTCGGCTTCCGGGAAGCAGATCTGAGACCGTGGAAGACGATGCTGGGGAAGAGGCTCCATGTACAACGACGATGGATGACCGGCTCTAGTGCGGCGTATGAGGTCGTCGATGAGGCAGATGCGCTGCGGTGGACGAGTGCGCCGATATGAAGGGGAGGAGCACGAAGGCTCCAGTGCCATGGAGAAGTCTATTTTGCGGTGGGGATAGAAAATGGGGAGTATTCAGGTGTACTACTCTGGGTGCCGGGGTGGGGTTGGCTGGGTAGGGTGAACCTGAAGTTACGAAAACAGCCCCCTACCAAGCGTCATCTGTAAGCCTGTTCCGAAGGCTATGATGGTAACGTCGCACTGCTCGAATCAGGGTCGCGGGAGACTTTCCCGCCGACCTCAAAATTTTGTGACACTGGACTCCCCGTGTGGCGTGTTGAGTGATTCGGCTAAGCAACTAGCGAGTAGTAGTAGTAAACTCTGCATATTAGGTTTGACCGAAGTCAAACTTCCTATAGTTTGACCAAGTTTATAGAAAAATATAAACATTTACCATAACAAATATGTATGATGTGAAAGTAGATTCAATAATGAATCTAATGGTATTTATTTGTTATTGTATATGTTAATATTTTTTGTTATAAGCTTTCTGAGAGTTTACAAAACTTGACTTTGACCAATGCTAATACACGGACTTAAATAAAAACAGAGGGAGTACACATTTGTTTTCTTAGTTTGTAGTGAACTAATCATTTGTTGAAATTGTGAAATAAATATATTAGGCTATTGACTTCGAATGTAATGGTCTATACAATTCAATAGTTACAATCATTGTCGAATCCCAAGATGTATACAAGGTCTATAGTACTTCACAACATGCTCAAACTCACATAATCCGAGTCAAATGAGAATCTAAATGCATTTCATAGTTATTACTTTGTAGGATGCAACAAGAACAACCATAACTCTACATCAGCCATTATAGAAGCAACATTTTGACATATCCCAATGTGTGAATGAAACTTGCAGAGAGAGCTTTTGAAGATGGAGCAGATAGGGCGGGAAAGATTGTATGTATGTGGACGAGAGAGTAGGAATCAAACCTAACGAGACACACTGAGAGAGAGAAAGAGAGAGGAAGAAGATAGGTCTGTGAGAAAGATGCATACATGTAATATACATGAGATGCGTGTGCATATGGATTCTGTATACGTGGAAGGAGAAGAGACAACATGTTTGATGAGAGAGCAGGAAAAACATGGACGAGAGGGGAAGGATCTCGTGGGTTGAGGGATTGACAATTTTGTGCGGGGGAGAGAGGGATTGGTAATTTTGTGGAAGAGAGAGAGAGAGGGCAGGGGGAGGAGTCAGTCAGCCATCGTCACATCACCCTACATCCAAATGACCCCGCATTCTCTAGCGCGTTGTGGTCGCCATCTTCGATCTGCTCGTTGCCCTCTTTGAAGATTGAGGTGTTGTGCATGTTGGGGTGCAAAGAAGCACAAGCGAGAGTGGTCGCCATATAACCTTGGATGGGGATGAATTGTGTGCTCGGGGGAGTGTGTGTGTGTGTGTGTGTTGTGCTGCGTGTGTCTCTCTGTGTGTGTGTGTGTCAGATATTGAGAGAAAACAAACCTAAGGAGAGAAATGGGTATTCACGAAGATATTGTGCGGGCCTTGAGGTGAGCAGGGGCCGGGTGAGGGTGTCAAAATGTGCGTGTTGATGCATGTGTTGCATGCAACTGTGTGAGGGACGGACGAATCGAGAGAGATGGTTGTTGTGTTACGGATGCTCCTCTCTCTGTCTCTCTCTCTCTCTCTCTCACACACACACAAGTAAACTAGAAGACCATTCTCTCATGTATACACAACGTATCGACATCTGTCTATGTCTCACTCATGCATGATCATTTGCACATTCACACCTCTCTATGTCTGTATCACACGCACACTCTCTCCACATTGCCCTTCCGCCACAACACACATATGGACACATACACACGTTCTCTCTCAGTCACACACACAAAATCAGTATTAAAAAAAAACTAGGGTGCACCTAAAATGTCCAAATCCAAATAAACACGAACTGCAGCTAAATTCAAATATATGGAAATATTGCAGCGTCAAGAACTTTCACAGGAAAAAAAAGTTGAGTAATACTCGAGGATTGTTTTCACACACACAAAAAGGTTCGGTGGATGTCCTTCGAGCGCAACACGGTGACGCACCGTTCGATCGACCGCGCGGCCGCGGTTCACGTGCTTGCACATGATTCCGTATCATGGCTGTGGTACTAACTAATAAAAGCGCTGCCTAAGTCTAATGTTTACGTGTACTAGTATGGTTTTCTTTTAGGTTTGACCAACCTTATATTTAAAACTAAAGTAATCTCCCACACGCGCACTCATCAATATGCCGCCGCCGTTGCGCATGCCGGCGCCCGCCTGCTCCGGCCAACAATTTCTCGCCCATCACCATCGTGTCGCCGCCATCCCTGTGCTATGAAGCCGAAGGCTCGCCCGCTCACGTCGTCTGCAGTCCCTCCTCGCGATGCCGCCGTGCTGCCAAGCACGTGAGCAGCTGGTGGAGCCGCGTCTATGCACGTAGCGTACGAAGAGGAGGACGAGCGCATGCTCTAGCACGCCGACAAGGAGGAACTAGCGTGTCATTGTCGTCTCCGTCCGCGCGGAGGAGGCGTGCATGGTGGTTGTCGCGGCGGAAGCCGGTCGCGCACGCGTCGAGCTCACAAATCGGGTGCGGACACGGAATCTACCTTCGAGACCTTGAATGCCACGTGGATCCTGCAATCTGAAGGAGCAATTTGGGTCAGTCGACTCATGTGAGCCGTTTGATGCAACATGGATGGCTAGAAGGGCTTCTTCCACCTCTTCTACCGTCTTCTTCCTTTGCTCCGTCGAACTTCTTTCATAAATCGACTGACTCAAATTATACTACTAGTACGAACGTATTAAGTACAGTAGGAACACAAAGATACGAGCAGTAGTACCAACTGCAAGAAGAATAGTAGTAAGACATAGTACTAGTACTACTGTACGTACTAAAGAGTTCAAATAACGAGAAAGAACATAAACATAGTTCCGCTGGGGCCTCAGCACAACACACCCTTGAAAATAAACTAATAAGCAACTAGTCCGCTTGACACTGGAGTAGAACCAGCATGAGCGACGGCACTGCCACCTATTTGGAGTCCGAGTCCACGTCCTCAACTTCGTCCTCGTCCCTCTTCCTCTTCCTCTTCGCCGACGCTTCTTTGCTTGAACCGGACACTGAGCTCTGCTTCTTCATCCAACCCTTGTAGATATTTAAACAAAGGTAGGCATCCATTGTTGCGTACAGGATGTGATCTTCATCTAATTTCTTCGACTCCCATGCATGATGAAACTCGTGATGAGGTTTCTTCAGTTTAGCGTACGAAGGATCAATCATGGCTGCTGACAGGGTCAGCACTGAAGGTTGAGAGGAGGACACCAGGCTTGCCTTCTAGAGATCGAAGGGCTGGCCTACGATGAGACCTATCCGATGCAGGACGTCACTGTCGTTCTTAAAGACTATAGTAACTAATTTCACTCTTTTGTCCTTGAGGAAGTTCTTAAAATCCTGGCACTCAACATCGGCATGGCATATGTGATAGACCAAGCAAACGTTATGTACGCAAACCTGGATCACGGCGGGCTTCTTCCTCTCTTCGTCCTTTAGATCCTTCTCTCGTCCCAGGACTGTGGTGTACTCAACATCTAGCCCAGCGACCCACTCATCCATTGAACTGTTGAACATGCATAGGAAGCGAGCAAGCCATGCTTTCACCATCTCGGATCCACGTGTGTAGATGACGATGAACAGATCGCTGGTGATGGCTCTAACCTGGTACTCAGCGGCGACCATGGAGATTTGGGAGGCCATGGATTTTGGAGGAGGGTTAGGAGAAGTTGAACTGTTTTATCCCGCAAAAAAACTGGGAGCGAACTAATGCGAAAGGACGGGACGACTGGGAGCGAACTGTTGTAAGGTAGAAGATGGGGACGAGTAGGGCGTGCGAACGGCGTGGGGTTGCTGGCTTGCCCGGTGGATACACGGCTGCGAGCCCCCAAAGAGTTCTCGAGAACTATGCGGGACCCACTAGATGTCATGTCTACTAGACCCATATCGTAGGCCTGATGGTATAGCTTCTGCCTGTTCGCACGCCATGCCGACGCGTGGATGTAACTTCACTTAATTCCGTCAAACGTCGCGCCTCCCTCGACCTTCACCTCCCTCGCCCGGTCGCCCCCTTGGTGACTTCGACCGGCTATAAATGAGCAATTTTTTTGCCTTTTTTTAGACAAGCAATTTTTTTGCCTACTCCGCATGCATGATACTCCCTCTCGTCCTTTTTACTCCCGTCAACCATTTGCAAAGTGTTTGACCAAATTTATACTTTTTTTTGAACACCACCTTATATTAATTAACCAGCCACACAAGTACACTCATTCGATACAATATTCCCAAAACACTTAGGTGCGGTGCATTAACTTCTACCTCGTTTCTTGTTTCTTGACATATCAACCAATAGGAGATGTGGGTGTGCATGCTTTTAATAACTTGAGACTACCAAACACGACATGCAGTGGTTAGTTCATTGCATGCAATGCTATTAATTAGCAAATAAACATTAAGATCTCTCATTTTCCCCTCCTCCTTGGTCACAGTGCACAATCTAAGATGACTTGCTGACCTAGACGGAGGGAGTACTGATTATAATGAGTATAAGAACTACGTTTTATAATGAGTGTAAAAATATTTATTTAACATTGTGAATGTTGACACATTGCGGAATAGTTTTTGAAGTCTGCAAAAGTACTCAACTAGTGCTATCGTTCTCTAGAAAAAATGTGTTTACCAATGCATGCATGAACACTAGTTACTCTAACCCCCCTCTCTTCTTTAATTCTTTGCCACATCAGCATGTTTGCTATTCCCGTGTGCTAAGATACCACCATTATGGCCAGCCTTAATCATCGCATGCAATAATTTAGTGCACCATGAAATATGAACATGTGTGGGGCGTGTTTGTTTTAATTGACTTGAGACTATACCTAGCCCGGCATGCAAGATGACTTATTATGCACCGTTCCCCATACCTACAGGAAGCCCGTTCGTCTCCAAATCTTTTCCTCTCCATGTGTGGAAATAATATGCCTGCCAAACTCTCCTTCTCCCTCCGGCGGTTCCACCACTCCACCCCGTGTGAAAAAATCTGCATGCATGACTCTCCTCCCCCCACGCTCGTCCAATCCGTCGTGACCAACAATATTTCCACCCCTTCGCTCCCCCGTAATTTACTCCAACAAATATGCCCACGTAGCTGTTACTTAACTGCAGGTGCATTCGGTCACTGACATATGGGTCCAACATGGGTCTGGCCCACATGTCAGTGACGCAACTGGACCTGCAGTTAAGTCAGTGCAACTCAGTCCATATCTTACGTACGTGTGCCATTGCTCGCTATAAGTACTACGCCTCCCACGGCATCGCTATCTCCTCTCCCTCACGTTCACGTTCATCGCTTTTGTCCTCCCCCTCCCTCTCACGTCGACCACCATGGCATCGCCCCTCCCAAGCCCTAGGAGCCCCTCGCAGCACCGCCCGGACGGTCACGCGTCGCCGTTCCATTCCTCGCCGCCACTAGTCGAGGAGGACGCGTCGGTGTTCCGCTCCTTGCCGCTACGCGACACGTCGCCATTCCGTTCCTCGCTGCCACTAGTCGAGGAGGACGTGTCGGCGTTCCGCTCCTCGCCGCGACGTGTCGAGGTGGACACGTCGGCGTTCCCAATCTCGCCAGCACGCGCGCCGGAGGATGCGTCGGCTCCCCGCTACGAGGAGAACGCCACGCCGCCCGCCAAGCCCCCCAGCCTTGAGGAGCTTTGGAAAGAAATGGATGCCGCCTTGTGGGAGGCTTTGCCTCTAGTAGAGAGCGCTAAAATAGAGGCGGAGAAGAAGGCCGAGGAAGAGAAGCGCACCACGGAACAAGCTGCCTGGGAGGCCTATGTCACGTCCGAGAGAGTCAGGCAATTGGCTCTTTGGCAGAAGGCTCGTGCGAGGGCCGTGAGGGTGGCGGAGGACGCCCGTGCCGACGCCCTGAGTGCAGTCGGGCCCAAGCGCCTCATCTACGCTTGGCGGTACGTGGAACGGGTGCACGCTTCCAGCGAGGAGGAGTACCTGTTGGCGCCGGATCACCACACCGGTGAGATCGCGCTTGCCCACTGGCAAGCCACCAGTCAGCACCTCGCGAGTTGCGAGGCTGAGGAAGAGGCGTTGTGTCGGCGCGCTGGGAAACGGCCGCGCACCAGGGCACTCGTGACGCGCCGCAAGCGCTCCTGCGAGCGCCGTGGCTTTTAGGAGGAGTATAATTTTTGTTTCGTAAGGCCATCTCATTAGTTTTGGGATGCAAATGATAAATCCCGAACGTTCAAAAAATTTTAGCGTCCTTAATTAAGTATGTAAAAGGGAAAGTTTGGAAACCTTGTGTATTCGTACGCATTTTGCAAGTACGTGCATATAGCACAAACTTTACTATATACTATCACACTACACGTCTCTCTCGATATATGCTTGCAGACTATGCTACTCCCTCCGTCCAGGTCAATAAGTCATCTTCGGTTGTGCACCGTGACCAAGAAGGAGGGAAGACTTATACACCTAGACGGAGGGAGTACTACTATTACTTATGTACGTGCAAATGCATGTTTCAACATTACGATGCGGTTTTTGTAAAAGTGGAAAAACAGCACTAGTCAAGCTTGTGAAACGATTCAATGCAAAACAAATGCAAAAATGCTTGTTTGATTGTTTACTTTTAGCTTCCTTCTCTGTGCTTATTTCTTTGTTGTACTTTGTACGGAGTATCTCACTGGTTGGAAAGGCATGCAAATTCCCAAACCGCTTCCTACACCCTGTATCGAATTTTTTGCCTAACAGGTTGTGCCGTGCAATTGGAATTCCAACTTGAGTACTACTACTAGTAGGAGTACCAGGGGCCTGTTCTTTTAGGCTTCTAGATTAGTAATCGCATAACTACTACCTCCGTCCTGGTTTATTGGTCCCCATTGTAATCTGTTTTGGTCAAAATTTAGCACAAATTACAATGGTGAGGAAAAAATAGTTAAATCTTTGGTCAAAATTTAGCACAAATTACAATGATGAGGAATAAACCAGGACGGAATAGTAGTTTAGAAGCCCAAATAAATGAGTGAGGCGCCTTATTGTTACTCTCCACTATGACTAGTCTTGTGGGAAAAGCTGGGGAAGCCGCCAAAAGAACTGGCCCTAGGAGTAGTAGCTAGGGATCGAGTGTGCGAGATGAACCGGAGAAAGTAAATGCAGAGAGATGAAATGAAAAAAAGACGGAGGGATGTGATGGTTTCTTGTCCGTTTATTTTACCAGGCCACTTATTACTGGGAGTGGTTGGGTTTTGTGATATGGAGGCTTTACTGCCGTGCCACGAGCGGGGTGAGAGGTGAGACTCCCGTGCAGCGCCGCCCTCTACACGTACTACTAGTCCCTCCATCCATTTTTACACGGCCTAACTTGTCAATCTTTCATACCAAGGCATGTCCGCAAAAAGAGGAACTGGTTTTGGGACTAGTATCTGGATCCCATGTAATCTTGCATGCAGCCTCCTTTGAATGCCTAGCCACTGGCCTCCCTTCCTTTAATCCCTCGCATGCAAATTACTCTCCTCCCTTTTCTACATGCATGCCCAACCATAATTCCTCAAATCATGCATGCCTTGGCTGAAATATAGAGCTCGCTCCTCCTTTAAAAATATGGTGGTGCTATCCATGCATGCAAATCAATGCGACGGCCAGAGCATTTTCACAATGAAGGGACCACGCACGACTTGCAAGAGAAAATTAAGATGGAGATGCCTCGGTTAGTTCATTTGGATAGGTTTGTCCAGATATTATTTCATCTGTAGAGCTCACAAACATCCGGGTGAAATAGATAAAAAGTATCTTTTGCAAACAAAAGCGTTCAACTATTCAACCTGCATCCAAAACATGTGAAGAAATAACTCTTATTGTGCTTTGCAGGAAATGATCTTCAAGAATTAACTTTTGAGTATCCATTGTTATACATGTTGGCTACAGATGACATGGCACTTTCTTGTAGCCAACAGTTGGCTATACTATTTAAGTATTAACCATGCCCTTATACACCTAGACGGAGGGATTAAATCAGGATGACTTGGGAGGGGGCAGAGGATATGTAAGAAATGGTTCATCATAAGTCTTTCACCAGTACTGTAGTAAAAATTCATACATGGAAGATTCTAGACTAAACCATAAATGGATACACTTTTATTCATGCGCGATACTCCAATAGAGCAAGATCGTGCATGGAAGTCTCCACATGCTTAGACAACGTATTACATTGAGCGAAGACTAATGATCAACATTTAACTTGAAAATGCAGATGTCCAGATGAACCTCCTTGGAGTCCCCGTGCACATTGTTGGAGTCCAAATAACACCATGGGTTTTCCATGCCCACATCGGCGGGAAAGTCCCAGCTCCGCAGAGTCCAAGTATGCTCGGCGTAGCCAGTGTCGCCGCCCACGCGTGTAGGTCTCCTCTTCTCATGCTCATACAAGTGGTGGAAGATCTCACCTTATAAAGGCCTACTAGCAAAATTCCAACATCGACCAGGCCGTCCATGAAACAGGAGTGGCTATAGGGGACGTTGCGCCAGTTGAATATATGAGCAAGTTACTATGAGATTTAATCCGAATAAGCACAAAATAAATCATGACGGCTATAACAGAGATGAAACTAATAATGTGGACTAGCATAGTAGTAGGATACAGAGTAGAAATATGAATTCTACCACGATTTCGAACAGGAAGCACTGAAACAGATACGGTGCAGCGGGAGCAGCACCATTGGTGTTGAGGTTGTCGCCCATGTCCAAACACCATGTAGACACGGTCTTTGAGCATGGTTCGTAGTCGTTCCACGCTCGGGCATTGAAGTTTGTAACTATTTTAGATTAGAATATACTACTCCTCCGGTGCTAGTAGTAGAGCAGAGTCCTACTCTACTACTCTACTCAAGCAAGTTAGGTGAAAGCACAAGTGCTCCCTAGGTGGTTTTGGTAATTGATGACAACATATCTCCTGTGGACTAATGTTTCTATCTAGTATGTTTCAGATAAGTTCAACAATGGAGTGGCATGGACTAAAGGTTGCGGGAACTCCTTCAAGATGCTAAGGATAAAGGATTGGCTAAAGCTTCAAGCTCAAGACTCTTCTTTTTACATTTTAGTGATCCAAGATCACATTGAGTCCATAGGAAAAGCCAATACTATCAAGGAGGGATGAGGTGTTGCTTAATGAGCCTCTTGCTTCATGTGCTTAGTGATATGCTCCAAAACCCTCAACTACTTTCCCATATCCACATATGACCTAAACCCTAAGCCAAACTCGGTCCTACCGATTCTTTCTATCCGGCGCCACCGAGTTTCACTTGTCATAAGCCACTGCCAAACCCTAGCAATTCGGTTCTACCGATAGGGATCTCGGTCTCACCGAGATGGGATTGCAAACTCTCTGTTTCCTTTTCATAACTTTTCGGTCTCACCGAAAAAGCGAATCGGTCCCACCGAGATTGCAATGTAAATTCAGTGTTTCCTTTTTGTAACTTTTCGGTCTCACCGAAAGAGCAAATCGGTCCCACCGAGTTTGCCTGACCAACTCTCTGGTTAGCTAATTACCAAATTTGGTCTCACCGAGTTTGTGTAATTGGTCTCACCGAGATTACGTTATGCCCAAACCCTAACCATATCGGTCCTACCGAGTTGCATGTCAGTCCCACCAAAAATCTCTAATGGTCACTAGGTTTACATTTTCGGTCCGACCGAGTTTGTTGATTCGGTCCCACCGAGATTGGAAAACTGTGTGTAACGGTTGGATTTTGTGTGGAGGCTATATATACCCCTCCATCTTCCTCTTCATTCGTGGAGAGAGCCATCAGAACACATACACAATTCCAACTCATATGTTCTGAGAGAGAACCACCTACTCATGTGTTGAGACCAAGATATTCCATTCCTACCATATGAATCTTGATCTCTAGCCTTCCCCAAGTTGCTTTCCACTCAAATCTTCTTTCCACAAAATCCAAATCCTATGAGAGAGAGTTGAGTGTTGGGGAGACTATCATTTGAAGCACAAGAGCAAGGAGTTCATTACCTACACACCATTTGTTACTTCTTGGAGAGTGGTGTCTCCTAGATTGGCTAGGTGTTACTTGGGAGCCTCCGACAAGATTGTGGAGTTGAACCAAGGAGTTTGTAAGGGCAAGGAGATCGCCTACTTCGTGAAGGTCTACCGCTAGTGAGGCAAGTCCTTTGTGGGCGATGGCCATGGTGGGATAGACAAGGTTGCTTCTTCGTGGACCCTTTGTGGGTGGTTGCTTCTTCGTGGACCCTTCGTGGGTGGAGCTCTCCGTGGACTCGTGCAACCGTTACCCTTCGTGGGTTGAAGTCTCCATCAATGTGGATGTAGGATAGCACCACCTATCCGAACCACGGGAAAAACATCCGTGTCTCCAATTGCGTTTGAACTCTCCAAACCCTTTCCCTTACATTCTTGCAAGTTGCATGCTTTACATTCCGCTGCTCATATACTCTTTGCATGCTTGCTTGATATGTATTGTGTATGTTGAAATTCTGCGTAAAACTCCACTGAAACCCAAAAAGCGTAAAAATTGCAACTTTAGCATTAAGTGTCTAATCACCCCCCCTCTAGACACATCTACTTCAAGGTCCTACATTAGGGCATAGCACTGCAGGGAGTACCAGTACTGTGATCACTCAAGCAAGTTGTCTGGCATCGACATGACCCTACGCTGCTAGTATTTGTCTCGTAAGTCAAGCAGCGTGCTGTAGTCATCATCACCTGTCCACTTCCCGCAGCACATATTCGCTTCTCCATCTTTGTCCGCACATAATCTCGTCCAATGTTCCATCCCCACTAAGGCGCCTCCCCCCTCGTCCGAAGCCCAAGCACTAACAATGGCAGAACCGAGCAGCGTCCGCCGAAAGAGTGGCTGGAATTCGCTCCCCATAGAGGTAATCAAGCTCATTGTTTCACGTGTGGACAATCTCAGTACCATGCCGCTCGCCGTGTGCTCGTCGGGGCTGTACCGTTTACTCAAAGCCCTCAGGCCAGAGCTTTTTAAGCCAGCTCCTTGCTTGCTGATGCCACCCGATCTTCAGAAACGGCGTGTCACGTAGCATAACGATCATAGGGTGGCGAGCATCAACCCCCTTGAATGCGATCCGATCCCCGTCAGCCTCAACTACATTAACGGTATGTACTGGGTCGGCATGAACACGTCTTGGATGGTGCTCGTCGACGGTCGCGGTAGCTGGATGCTCATGGAGGTCTACACCCGGCGATTGATCCCCCTTCCTTCGATTAACACTGCACTACTTTGGCACCGCGGCCCAGAATACTCGGAATCTTACAGTAGCCAACATGATACCAAGTTTGATTTTCTCAAGGTTGTAATCTGCCAAGTGCCCACAAGATCTGCGAATTATAAATACTTCAGGCTAATTGCGTTCTTCTACCGCGGTCTCGCCTATCTGACAGGTCACTACTGTAAGTGGATAAATCTGCACGTCCATCGCAGGATCATACATCCTCCATGGTTCTCTGATGCAATTGAACACAAGGCGAAGGGCTTCATTTACGCTGTCGACTCCTTCTATGGCTGGACGTATTGCTGGCCTACTCCAGTCATCGCTACAAACGGCTATTACAGCAGTATGTTACTTTCCTATGATATCATGATGGCTTGCTTATATTATTGTCAACATTTGCTCAAAAAATATTCATGCTCATAACATGCTGTTCTTAAGATTAACTAAACCAAGAGCCCTTTTTTATTTGGCTCCAACTTGATATGATGTTGTAGGCCGCCTGGTGTCCCTACCCTTCCTAATCCCAGAACCTTTCAAAGAAAAGCGGCATGGCAGTTGCAGGTGGTTCCTGGCTCGATCAGACGACGACAAAAGATTGATGATTGTTCGCATGTACCGGACGTGTTGTTTTGCGGAATACAATCACAGTCACTACAAGGTCTTTGAGCAGGATCCCAGCTTCTCTGGGCCTTCAGGAATTTTTGACTGGAGGCTGGTAGGTAGCCTTGGTACACGCTCTCTGTTTGTCGGACTGAATTATTCGATTAACTAGGAGATAACCGACGGCAAGGATCATGATGGCAACACGGCTTCATTCATCAGGCAAAACTGTGTGTACATAGCGTACCTTGCGTCTCTGCATGCACCATACCCTGATATGTGCCGCCACGCTCTGCAGCGCAAAGTAGGAGAGAGGGTCTCAATTATCAGACTTCGACCTGCTGGCTAGAGTTTCCCCCGTCAGGCACCCATCTGTTTCAAGCCGTCAGCCAATCTCCACAGCTTAATAAATAGTAACGTCTAACTGAGCCAGTTAGTTAGATGCGTACACTTGGTGTAGTAGGAACTTTATTTAGTTTGATGCATACACTTGTTCTTTTTTGGTTGCCCTTTTGTAATGATGGATGATGTTTGGTTTGGAAGAGAGAGCTGTGTCTTCACTCTTCTGGTCTGCTTACTGCTTCTGTTGCACCCCCAGACCTGGTTGCTGCTGCTGCTGTTTTCAATGTACAATCAGTAGTATATTTCGTCTGTTGGTTGAATAAATGCGTTGTTAGAACGACAAACACAATGTTTTGGAAGTCGTTGCACGGTTCAATCCTTTAGTGCCCCGTACCGTACGTAGCGCATACTATTTATCGTACGGAACACATTTTTTTTAAACTCGGAACACATTTTCCACTTGTTGATAACATGCAGCCCACTGATGAAGGCCCAATAGAGAAGCCCATAATTAACTGGATGGGAGGCTCTCACATGAATCCGACCCAGGTACATGCTCATGGTCCCCTAAACATAAATAAATAAATAAATAAATAAAGCTAAATGCTCATGCACGAGTTCTTTGGGAAAATAGCTAGCCCAATATTTCTTTTTGAAGAATACCCAAGCAAGGCCTATTTGTTTTCTCCGAATTACTGGGCTGCAAATCTTTCAAGACGAGGAGGGATGCATTCCGGCCTGGCTTAAGAGTATGGTCAATGTCTGTTAAAAGTAATATCAAAAGGGGTTGAAAATTCCAAAAAATTTATAGCAAATGGGATATAAGTTTCTTTTTTTGTTTTTGTTCTTCACTGATATCTTATACGTATTTCATTGGATTTAACATGACATAGCGCTAATTTACTTTTAAATTTGTTTTACTATGGCTATTAATTTTTGAATTAAGAATATTTCGTTCCCCAACAAAAATTTGTGAATTTTCAAAATTTCCCACATATTTAGTTAATTTTTTGACCCTGGTACTGACCAGAAAATGGCCAGCAATTCTAAAAATGGAAAACGGGCTGCAATAAATTCCATATGAATTAGAAAATGAGTAAAAAATATAAAAATAATAGTAAATGGGCTGTACACGCCACGGATTTCTAGTAATCTTGATCTAAATACAGTTGACATTAGTTGGCATTAGTTGGCATCTTGTAGTCGACAAGTTGGCATCTTTTATAGTTGACATCACTGGTCAATTTTTTGTGCAGACAGCAGTTGCTGGAGGAGCTGTCGCATCTTCCGCAGCAGATGCTGAGGTATGTGGGTTTTTTGTGTGTGCTTATGAGCTATTGAATAGTTCCTTGCAAACCTTTTTTTAGTTGCTGTTATCTTGTTGCAATATCATTTCTTATTGTTGCACATCCGCTAGAACTTTTTGTAGTTGCCAGGTCCTGTATTTTTTCTTAGTTTTTTTTAGGGTTGCACACTGGTAGTCTTCAGTTGTCCTCATGAGCTTTATTAGTTGCATAAATACACCATATTAGTTGGCATGATCCATTTTATGAATATATAGCTTATTCCAATACTGATCCAAATGATGATTGCTAGTTTTTTTTCATTCTTGTTTTTCTGTTTGTGTTTAATGTTTCCTTAATGTTTTTATTTTCTCATCAATAGGCCAGCGGTGAAGGAGTTGAGGTGGCTACAGGGGAAGATGTGGAGTGACCTTCACAAGCGGGTAGGATAAGGGCATCACCAGCGCGGTTTGCAAATTTCAACGCCTCTCTAACCCCACCACAGAAGTTAGAGCTAGTTTCGAGGTTGTTCGGGGGGGGGGCTATTGAACTTATCAGACACACTTCCAGCGGACCTCACTAAGTTCTGGTGCAGTCCTACCAGCCACAGACCTCTGAAATGGTTTTCCCAGGAAGGGGAAGGATCTATGTCGATGCTGACAGTGTTCAGAGGGTATTTGATCTCCCAAACAGGGGTCAAAAACTCATATATTTAGTTGACAAGGATGCCACTAGGAGATTCAGACAGGCTTTCAACATAACTGGAAATTCTCATCCCTAGATCACTACATGGCTCAAGATGATTCAGGATATGGCTGGAATAACGGATGACACATTCTTTATGGCCTGGCTTGCGGTTGCCTTTAGCACTTTTCTAGCACCAACCATGGCCTTGAAGCTCAGCCCAAAGTGCTACGGACTTGTGCTAGATCATCAAATGCTCAAGAACACAAACATCTGCCTCTTTGTAGCAGAACACATTAATGAAGCTTTCCGGAACATGGACCAGGAGAAGCAAGCTGTCTGCTGCTGCTTGTATCACTTGATGGTTAGTGAAAACGACCACTTCCATCTGTTATTGTTCTTTTGTGCAGTTATAGTTTGCTGAAATACTCATAATAATAACTGAACTTGGCTTTTCTTTTGTTGGGTCTGGTGCAGATACATACCTTGATGCGCTCGTACATGACATCCCAGTAAGCAACTGCGCGATACGATCGAATGCATGGGATAGTACTCTAATTGCCAAGGTGATCAAGAAGGATATTATCTCTCCTGGTGTGTTCGGCAAATTACAAGTGAGTTCTCTTTGTTTTTTCCAACAATGTCTTCTTTTTATGTTCTTTTGATGTCTGGTCACTTTTTTGGAAATTGCACAAAAAATTGTCATCAGTTGGCACAACAATGCATGTAGTTGCACAGCTTCTAGCTTTAAGTTTGGCATCTGCACACAAGTTCATTTTAAATTGGCACACCATCTTTTTAAGTTGCACAGTTTTACTAATTTTATTGCACAGATGTGTGGCATCAGTTGGTAGAAATTTTTTTCTAGGTGCCATGTGGGTTGCATAGTTTTTGTGTCTTTGTTCAGTTGCATATATGTATAGTCGAATTGTCTACCCCAGTATCTTGTTGTAGTTGCACAGGTTATAATGTTTGGTTTCGTTCAACACACAAATCTGTTTTGATAACCTTGTTCTTTTCTTTTTCTCTTTTTTTACATCAGCTTAAAGAGGAGTATAGAGGCACGGAGCAGACACCACTGTTTGGTGGAATTTTGCAAGCTGAAGCATTCGTGACATCCAAGTTACCAATAACCTACAATCCGGATGTTAGTGTTTTGTATACAGAAATTTGTACCACTTACCAACATTTCTTTTGGCTGGGATGTATGTTCAGTTGCACATGTATAACTTTTGTAGTTGCGAGAATATAGGATTCAATTGGCTGCGATGTATGTTCAGTTGCACATATAAGCTTCTGTAGTTGCACATGTTCTTTCGACAGTCAAAGTGTTCGTTTGCAACCATTGACATCAAGTTGGCAGAATGCACGTTTTTAGTTTGTGCCACAGTGCATGCGTAGTTGGCTATAATCATGTTTTTAGTTGGAGAGAAAGTGTGTCTTAGTCGGTTTTTGCTTATCACATCATTGTCAGTTATAGACATTTTACTTTTTAATTTTTTTTCTATCTGAATCAGTACTGAATCTTTTTTTGTGTTGATGCAGAAAAAGGCAAAGATTGCAAAAGTGGTCAATGACCTGTGGAAGGTTGTAACTGAACAGGTTGGCACCTTCATTGAGGCAGTTGCCAAGATCGATGACAAGGAACCGGATATTGATCCTTACATACAGCAGCCATCAATGGGAACCGAGCCGTCACGCCGTGCTCCAAAAAGAAAGAGACGGGGGTCAACTATACAAGAAGAAGAGTTTGTTGAGGAGGAGTCGAAAGAAGATGAGGAAATGGAAGCAGCGATAGATGTTGACGATGATGAGGACACAGATGCGGATGAATCAGAGGAGGAGTACAAGGAGGAGGATGACAAAGAAGAAGATGCAGAGGAGGAGGAGGAGGAGGAGGAGGAAAAAGAATAAGAGGACAAAGGAGAGGACGAGGACAAGGAAGAAGATAGTGAGGCAGAGGAGGAGGAAGAAGAAGATGAGGCCAAAGAGGGGGACGGGGACAAAGGTGCAGCAGTTGATGGCAATGAGAGGGGAGAAGACAAAGGTGCAGCAGTTGATGGCAGTGAGAGGGAAGAAGACAACGATGAAGAAGACGAGGATGGTTATGGTGATGATAAAGGGGGATCCAATGGAGGCAGCGACATCAGCGATGATGATGATGACAACGCCCCTGGTTTTGGTGGTACAGGCGGCAACACATCCAGGAGGACTAGCACTTCTGCCATCCCTGCCAGCAGCAGCAATTCATTGAGTAGCAGGAGCACACTACAGATGTTGATTGACAAAACTTGCTGGAAAGACAAGGATTTGCTGAAGTCAAAGAAAAATGACGAAGCAGAGTCTCAGGGTAGCATTGATATGTTCAAGCTCTGCAACTTGAAGCCAGCTTTGCCAACCACCTTTCCTGTGCCATATTTTAGCGACAAAGATATGTGTGAGAAGATCAACTTTCCATTGACAAGAGTCTGTTCTTATCAAGTGATGCTGAAAAGAATCAAATTGACATGGAGGAAGCAGGAAAGGGTCTTGATTGGGTTCATTCGAAGGAAAAATACAAGGAATATTTGAAGCAGCTTCCAGACCTAAGCTCCAGCAAGAGCAAGGTAGCATCCATGGCAAACCCTCACGTGGTCCAGAAGCATAAAGCAGTTTCAATGAAGAAGAATCTGCAGCTGCCTCAAACCAAGGAGAAGATGGTGAGTGCAGATGCTGAAGTAAATATGGTCAAGGAAGTTGTGCTTCAAACTGATATGCCAACTGTAGTGAGCAGAGAGCCAACCACCATCACAGGAGTTCAACAGATCAAGGGGAAGATTCCCCTTTCAACAGTCCCAGCAAAACCACCTAAGCAGCAAAAGATTGTCAAGTTTGCCAGGGGCACAAAGGGGCAACATGCCACAAAAGGTTCGGGGTTTATAGACGAGAGAGAACCGCGTGCCGCAGCCATTGATGCAGGGGTGTCAAGTTCTGCTAGGTTGCTGCCAACTTAGACTAGAAATATGCCAACTACAGATACCAGTGTGCCAACTAATATGTCAGTTAGCAGCGTGGTCACAATCAAAACCACCACAGCTGCTCAGGAAGGCACCACTGCAACTGCAAGCCCCAAGGTGCCTACTCATAAAGATGCTTCAATGCCAAAACAAAAGGAGGTGATCCAACTACCAAAGTGTCGTCCCCAAGAGCTAGCACACAGCAGCCAAGCAAGCCTACATCACCAAGAGCTAACTTTCAGTAACCATTAACACAAGAGGAGGTGTTCAACATTATAAGTAGGTGCAAGCCTCCAAGGCCGCCAACTACAACACTATTGCGAACCAAGTCAGTGAATGATGCACTCGTGTTTGTGCCGCAAGGAGATGCCCTGGTCCTTGAACCCATACGAAGATCAAATTCTTATCATGGTGACGGGTTCTGCGATGCACCATCTTTCGACCCGGCATAGATGGTGATGCTCCAGCACCTGCTCCAGCAGCAGAAACAATGGAAGCCAGTGTGATTTGCATTGATGAGTGTGAGTTGGACCCAGCAGCTGTGAATGAAGGATGTGCTGCTATTGATGCTGGCAAGGCAATAGCTCAAGAGCTAGATGTTGGATCGCCAGAGAATTGCCACACCCCGATATGCGTAGAACCAGAAGTTGGCATGAGCAGTTCTTCGGGACCACCTCTTGCACGAAGACAGAGGAGGGTAAGAAGGCCCACAGCAGCTCAAAGGTCTCCATTCATTGACTACAACAAGAAGAAGACGTTCAACTCCAATGAGGCAGTGAACAAGCTTTACGCTGCCCTCTTGTATTGGGTCAGGCATCACCCAGGAGCAAATGATGAAGCTACCAGGCAAACTAACTCCCCACATCCTACATACATATCTTTTTCAGTTGCACAGGACCAGCCACTTAGTTGCACAGAAAGCATAGCATGTTGCACAGAACATGGCTTTTAGTTGCACACTGTTCTATTTCAATTTCATGTACATTTTTTTTGCTGCTATGACCCTTCGGGCTAACTTGTCTTTTTATTTCTTTCAAAAAAAATCAGCCCTGAGATAGTCAGGTTTGGTGCTTTCTACATTTCTTTAAAGGAGTTAGTTGATTCGATGAAGCCGGTTCAATGGCTGTCAAAAATTGTTATTGAGATTGGAATCTTACACATCATGGATAACTTACCAAAAGGGTCAAAGAAGGTCATTATGCCACTGAGGTTTTCTATAAGTTTTTCCAAAACCTTCTTTGCCCTCATCTTTATTCTGTAGTACTTTTTTGTTGACCAATTGAGGGAGGCCTTTCATCTACTAAGGAGTTTGAGGAATGCTTTTATAATCTCTGCAGATGAATTTACAGCAAGGGATCCACAACGTGAATGAGATAAACAAGAAGTTTGATTACAAGAACCGTCTCGACAAGAAAGACTTGGTGAGTGTTGTGCCCACATGATCCATCTCTTTTAGTTGGCACCCACAACATGTTCAGTTGCACATGACACATCTGTTAGTTGGCAAATACTTGTTGCAACCTATTTTTAACTTGACCAAGTCTTTTACTGTTTTTCTTAGCTACAACCTGTATCTATGTCTGAAATCATTCACGCTTGCAGGTCATGCTGCCAGTGCTCGAGTGCACTGATGTAACTGATAAGGACGGAGGGAGGCATTATTGGGTCTTCAGTGTCAACTTGAGGGACAGACGCTTCGAAGTTCTTGATTCAAACAGGAAGTTGGACAACATTGAGCTGATGAACACTGCCTCTACCATCGCGGGGGCAGTACACCAGCTATGGAGGAAGCATTACAAAAAGTTCAGCATCGAGCACTTCCAGATTATAGACATTGGCGTACCAAAGCAGCTCGGCAAGTAAGACATTAAGAATGGCATTATTCTCAATTTATCACCATCAATTTTTAGTTTTTACAATTTTTCTACTTGTGCAATCTTTAGTTTTTCAAGACACAGAACTAGTCTGCAATCTGTTTATCATTTTTATGAGTTTCTAATGGATTATCTAGCCAGTTGCAGAGTGGCACATAAGTAGTTGCACACTGGCACATAAGTAGTTGCACAGTGGCACATAAGCAGTTGCATAGTAGAACATAAGCAGTTACACAGAGTGCATTATCTTTATTGATTTTAATTTTATGTGACAAATTTTCTTTTTTGCCCATTGCACTAATGAGTGTCGGCTGTTCGCACTGCTTAACGCCACCGAGTGGAACGGTAGCCAACTACCCAACTACGAACCTAAGGAAGTACTCAACATCAGGAAGAAGCTGGCATATGATTGGGTCACCAGCGTGCACAACACTGCCCCATGGAGGAAGTTGCTGAGATACGACAAGGACTAGGTCAGTACTGTTTTTCTTTCTCTACTCCATGGAGGAAGTTGCTAGTTTGCACAATTTTTAAGCAGATTTTGTTGTTGCACACTAGTAGTAATTCCGTTTGCAACTCAATATCATCACTTTTGTTGATACATTAGGAGCATTGGACATACAATTGCTCAACAACTAAACATTTAACCAGTTGCCATGGTTAGCCCATCCACTGTGGCACAAATAGCAACCTTTTTTTTAAACAGTGCATGAACTAATTCAAGGAGCATAAATTAGATACAGAGAAATCATAGATGTTGAATGTGTCCACTTGGTCCCAACATTGCTCAAAAAACATCATTCTTTTCCTTTTTTGTCCCAAAGTTAGAAACGATGAAACAGAATCACAGTAGCCTGAGTGGACACACACCAGCAGTGTGCTCTGTAGATTGGCACTGGCTACATTTGTTTTTCTACTTTGGGTGTAGCTCCAGCACCGATTTGTACCGTCGACTCTTTGCCCTACCCTTTGTAGTAGACCTTGGAGGATCCCTGGGCACAAAATCATCAAAAGCTTGTGCAGGGGATGCAGCCTCCAACGGGGCAGTAGGACCATCACGATCACCTGTGTAATAATCATATAAAAAGTTTAGTATTTTTTTGTTGTGCAACCAGTACTGATGTTCTTTGCAACCACACAGCCCATGATGTGCAACTAACTAGTTGCTGTGTGCAAGTTAAGTTGAAAAAAACACCTATAGTAGCTTGGCCCGTCATGGTACTTGGATTGTAATCGCCTATGGGCAGAACAGGAAAAACAAGTTAGATCTTTAGCTTGATCCTCAAACTAACACAACGCACACAACTAGGCAGCATGTTCTGTGCAACTAGGCACTATGATATGTGCAACTAAAGTCACACACCCTAGTTTTGTTGGGAGTTGGGGAAGGTATTTACCTGGGTGATGAGCCCCCTGAGTCCTGCCTGTAGGTCCATTGGGAGTAGCACGCAGGGCACTGCTAGTTGGGCCAGGCAGGGGAGGAGGTCTTTGAGGGTTGGCATCACCTATAGCCAGAACAGGACAAACAAGTTAGTTGTGTTATATTTGATGCTCGAACTAACACATCATGCGCAACTAGGTAGCCTGTTCTGTGCAACTGGGCACCATGATGTGTGCAACTGGAGTTATAGACCTAGTTTGATGGGGAGTTGGGCAGGTAATTACCTGGACGATGAGCCCCCTGAGTGCTGCCTGTAGGGCCATTGGGAGGAGCACGCGGGGGAGGAGGTGGCGGAGGATGCAGTGTACAGCCAGGAGGTTGAGGAGGTCCTTGAGGGTTGGCATCACCTATATCCAGAACAGGAAAAACAAGTTAGTTGTGTTATCTTGATGCTCAAACTAACACAGCATGTGCAACTAGGCAGCCTGTTCTATGCAATTGGGCACCATGATGTGTGCAACTGGGCACAATGATGTGCGCAAATGAAGTCACACACCTAGTTATATCAGGAGTTGGGGCAGGTAATTACCTATATGATGAGCTCCCTGAGTGCTGCATGGAGGTGGAGGAGGTCCTCCAGGGTTGCCATCATCTGATGGCCCCGTGGCAGCAGTTGGTTTTTTCTTTTTCTTGGACTTGTTCAGGTGGTCGATCTCGGTACGTGTTGCGCGCATATGCTTGTATACAATAGCTTGTGCTGGATCAGAACCACTCGCAAACTTTGCTAGTTTCCAAAAATCATATATCATGTTCCTCTCCCTTATCTGCTTCTTTGATTGAGGAGGCATTTCATCCGGTTGCTCATAACCAGTCCCTGGCGCACTAGGTACAGCAGTAGGTGTCCACCGTCTTAGCAGGTACCTTTCTGGTATGACATCAACTCCAATATGGGTGAACACCTTGAGGATGTGGCAATAGATGATGTTGTCCTTGTCCATTTTACAACACTCACACAAATAGGAACCCTCCTCCACCCTTGCCTTCACCAAGTAGTTTCGGGAACCATATTTGGCAGCAAATTCCTGGTTTGGTCTGAGCTCAAATATATCAGCACCAACTTGGAATGCATTATAACGTCCAATCAGCTCAAACTCTTCTCTGAACTTGCGGTAAAGGTCCCTAGTGTAGGTTTTGTAAGCTTGCTTCTCTATTGGGAAGTTGGACCACAACTCGATCTCAAGGTGTTCTGTCCTGTAATCATTGCAGCCTTCCTTTGCAAGGATGTGGTTCTGGATTTTTTTCATATTGCTTGACGAAGTTCAACATTGAGTTGTGTGGGTTTGCATATCTTTTTAGGACGGCGTTGAACTCCTCACTACGCTGTGTAGACTGTAGGAAGGGGAACAACCTGTGTTTGAAGTAGCACGGCACCCAAGTTGACCTGTATTCATACAACTTCTCAAAGTGCATGTGTGTCATAGCCTCGTACGTCATCATTAACCCAACCCAATTCTGATCAAACTCGTCTATAGTGAAGCTGAAGTCAACACACTTGTTGAAATCATCAGAGAGTCCTGGATTCCGGCACAGCAGCCAACCAACTTTTTCCTGAGCCTTTTTCATGATGTGCCATCGACAACGGCGGTGCACGGTGGTTGGAAAGATGCTCTGTATTGACTGCCTCATTGCACCATCCTAATCGGTGATGAAGTTGTCAGGAGGTTTGCCATCCATAGCCCCTAGGAATGCTCCAAAGACCCAATCAAAGCTCGATGCCAACTCGTACCTCACAAACGCGCGACCCAGCATGAAAGATTGGCCATGCTGGTTTTATTCATATGAAGGGCGCGAACAGCATATTGTACATGTTGGTCATGTAGGTGGTGTCAAATGATATGCAATCGTGGTACGCCTCCGCATAAGCTTTTCGAGCTAAGCCATCCACCCAAAATATGTTGACAACTCTGTCCTCTCCATCATATTTCACCTTATAGAAGAAGTCTGGATCGGTTTTTTTATATATCCTTGAAGTGCGCAATTGTCTCAATCAGATCACCCTCCTTTGTGTCATCTCTATGGAAACTTGTACACAGATTTGTTATTGCCTTTGGTCCGAATGGCACCATCGTCTCAGATCCATAGAACTCTTCCATTACATGCATCATACGTCATGCATAATACAAAAAGAAACAATATACATTTTATTAATCGTACGAATGCACATATCCAGCTGCACAATAATACGATATGAGTTGGCACGGAAGATAGTTGCAGGAAATTGACAACCAGCTGCCCCTTTTAAAAAACACTTTCATTTTGCACACAGGACATTATGTAGGCGCACAATGAAGGTGATCTAGCTGCACAGATACATTATGTAGTTGCACCGTGAAGGTAATCTAGTGGCACACTTAAGGCATTTTAGTTGCACACCAGTAACATAACAGTTGCACACTGGACTGCCTAGAGGGAAACTTAAATCTGTAAGGGATATAGAAACACACCTGTAGTCAAGTTGCAGTTATACAAGATGCGCAAAAACTCCTTTTCATCAGGAGAGATCCTTGGTGGGATCTCAAGTATTTGGACAATGAAGGTTTGTTCACAAGCGGATGATTGTGGTCATGAACAAAATATGTCACCTCCCATCGCCCATCCATTAGCTTCACCAACATTTTCGCTTTGCATTGAGTCTGCTTTATTGTCTGGCATTTTCGTTTCTTCTTTTTCTTACTAGCACCAGCCTCCTCTTCATCAAAGATTGGAGGTTCATCTTCCATTTCCTCATCAGTGTCAACAGGTCTTGGATCTGGTATAGGGTCCATGATAGGAGGAGCCTCAGCTCCACCATCATCAGCTTTTGGCTTCTTATACTTGTTGCAGCAAAACTGTTGTTTTACCAATACATGGCCTGTCTGCCCAGAGGTGTTCATTTTGACAGAGAAACCCATCCGTAAGGCGTAGCTATTGTAGTGATCCTTAGCAATTTGAAGGGTGTCAAACCTCATGCCAACATAGGGTTCCATTGGTTGAGAACCAGCCTCATCTTCTCCTTCTTCTCCGTGCACAGTACCGTCAACAGCGCCAGCACCCAGCTCAGTCCTGGTTGGACCAGGAACATTTGCCGCGGTGCCCGTGTCATCAAGAGTATGACTTTCTGACTACAAAGACACCACTACAGGGACAACATGGGTTGATGACTGCCCTGCCACATTGTCATGTCCCATAGGGTTAGGCCCATGACTTGTCTACGTGTAGTAAACAGAGCGCCCGTTTTCTGTCAAATTCCCTTGCGGTATGCTGGGTTGTTGCTGATCCATATCACGAGGAAGCTCATTTAGATCAGGAGGCAACTCATTGAGATCAAGCATTTTTTTCCCTTTTCAGGCTGCTGCCACACATGCACTGCATATACAGAACACGGAAGTGATGTGAAGTTTTAATCATCAAAGAGTGTTTGAAACAACCTAAAAACATAGTAAATTGGTAGTTGCACACCATTTTATGACAATCTTAGTTCAAAAAGCAACATCTCTATAGCAGAATCTTTTATTTATAACAAGTATGCATTTTTTTGTTTGCACAACCTTGTTATGTTAGTTGCACAGTTTGTAGTAAATAGTTGGCAAGAACATGACTTTTTTTTACTATAGAGTTTCTCTGACTTTTTCCTCTTTTTGTTCCAATGATCTGCAGATTTTCTGTTGGCAAGCAGCTGATCTAGATTTTTCTGCACATAATTTGGACATAATTTGATGCCACAATTGAGACGGTGAAATCCAGGTGAAAGGAGAAAGAAGAATTGGATGACAGATTATAGATATATGTTTTTCATCGCTGTTTCTGTTTCTACTTCTAGTATATTGAACAAATATTTTACACTATAGCTTTGTAGTAGGTTTGGCACCAGAATATATGTGTGGGACAAGATTATATGCGCGACTACTTTAATATTTGGTTTGTGGTTTCGTTTGCTATGTACAAAAGTTTCTTGTGTTTTTGCTGTCGTACTACAAATTTTTGGTTTTGGCTATAATAGATGTCTCAGTTGGCCAGGATGCATTTTTTCAGTTGGCCAGCATGCATGTTCAGTTGGCTATAATAGATGTTCTATTTGGCGAGGATGCATATTCAGTTGGCCAGCATGCATGTTCAGTTGGCCAGGATACATGTTTCTATTGCACATATACTCCAGGTTTTCTATAGTGTTCACTCAAAATACATGTTCAGGATACATGTTCAGTTTTGCCTAGCATGCATGCTGAGTTGACAGAATACAGGTTCAGTTGGTTGGGATGCATGTTCAGTTGCACACTTATGCATTTTCCGTTGGCTACAATGCATGTTTAGGTTTTTGTCTAGAACCATGTTTCAGTTGGCCACTGAACTTGCTTTATTTGGCTTCTTTAACACATCTAGGTGGGGGAAACTTGGCTGGCATGCATGTTAGAAAAATGTTAAGTAAAGATGGTCTCAAACCATGTTTGGTGTGCAACTAAACCTAATGACTTGTGTTTAGTTGCACAAACCAGGAAACCGTAGGCCTCTATCCATGATTAGTTGCACAGAAATTTATGGTAATTCTTTTCAGTTGCAGATATGACAGTCATGGGGGGGAGGTTGGTGTTATTGGAGGGGTTATTTACCAGGTCCACCTCGTTTTGAAGCAGCTTCTCCATGGATTTCTGCTAGATCCATGGAGGAAGGGGGGAAGCAGCTTCTCCAGGGGGTTGACATATGCAGTAGAAGAAGGGGGGAAGTGAAGAGGGGTAGAGGGAGGGAAATTACCTGCCATGATGTTGCTGCCTGGTATGGATCTGACCACCCTGCCCTTAGATCTTTTCTGAAGCAAGTTCTTCTTCTACTTTGGGGATGCAATGGCTGCTATGTAGGAGGAAGAAGAAGGGCCTTGGATCCCTTCTTTCGTGGAGAGGAAGAAGGAACCGTGGTGGCGTGGGGGCGAGCGGGCGTGGGAGGGCTGGGTAGGTATAGCTGGCCACGTGGGGGAGCACTTCTCGTTCTGTTTGCGCATATCGCGAGCAGCCGCTCGATCGCGCGGGTTGGTGCTCGGTTTCCTTTTCTGGAGCGCAGGACCGCGGGGGGGACAGGTACTTACCTTTTCAGGCCGGCCGCTCCATCGCACTAGTGGGCAGCCGGCTGCCCACTAGACGCGTCCCTAAAATAAAGGGCATGTGTTAACTACACAAGGAATAATTGGAACCAAATATAGCTGTTCAAACTGGTATTGACGTAGTCGAGCAGCATAGTTTCAACTTGCACATAATGAACAACACATTGTGAATGACTGAAATAAACAAGGCATAAATGAACAGTATAACGACCAAATATAGCCATTGAAAACTGGACAGAGTCTCACTTCAACCAACCTAACAAGCAAATACAGACAAATAGGGCATATGCTTGAAAACTGCACAAATGCCCACAACAACCAACCTAACAAGCAGATAAAGATAAACAAGGCATCTGCTTGATAACTGGACAAATGCTAAAAAAAGCAACCTAACAACCAAATACAGATAAACAAGGCATCTGCTTGATAACTGGACAAATGCTAAAAAAGCAACCTAACAACCAAATACAGATAAACAAGGCATCTGCTTGATAACTAGACAAATGCTCACTGCAACCAAACTAAGAACCAAATACAGATAAACAAGGCATCTGCTCGATAACTGGAAAAATGCTCACTCCAACCAACCTAACAATGAAATACAGATAAACAAGGCATCTACTCACTATAAATAACCAAATATAGCCATTCGTGAAACTGAAGTGGACAATTCATACTTAAACATCACATAGACCTATTGAACAATACATTTTTGCATAACTGATATAGTTAAACACGACATAGTTAAAGCACCGCAGGCAAATGCTACTACAACAAAGGGTATGGGTTGTCAAGCTAGAAAAGGTAAGATTTGCTGATAGAATGTTGCCTCACATTTCATGGACGGGATCCTTCCAGTTGGAAGAGCACAGACCCATGGTACGCTCTCTGATGTAATAGATGGGCTGTTTCACCTTGGAAGAACCTTCGTGGGTGCCCTCCTCGTGGTCATGGTCGATGATATTTGACTTGGCAATTGAGGATCCCAAGCCGCCGCCATAGAACATGTCCTTTAGAAATGACAAATGGGCTCGATGGCATATAAAGCTCGCAAATCCTTGACCGCTTGGCGAAGGAGATCAGTGGTAGGGCGTCGAAGAGATCGATGACGGCTGAACTAGAGGGGTTGGGGATGGACCACTTGACCTATGGCATGGCTCGCGTGAAGCCGTCGGTGTGGAAGAGCTTGATGCCGTAGCCAGCTTTCCCCAGATACAGTAATACGTTAGCCCGCTAACATGAAGCCTTTGGCATGGCAATGTAGTCAACGTCTCCGCCGGCTTCCGCAGGGACGTGTTGCTCCGGGATTGACAGATCGGGGTGAACAACGGCCACCTTGTCAATGTCCGTCGTAGAGGCCATGATAAACCTATTCTTGGCCGAACACTCATCGGGCTCCCTGGGATACGTGGTCGAGCTTAGGCTGCGACATTCTGGAGTAGGGGATGTGGATCTGGCGGGGAGGTACACCGTAGTCCTCATCTAAAAACTCAGGGGGAGTGGGGCGACGGTATGGGAATCGTTGGGTAACCTGAACTTTATTATCTAAGCTAGGTGGAACGGGAAGACCGGCAGGGGTGGGCGGCGGTGCCGACGCCGGCCGCGAGCTAGGGTTTGAGGGGGGCGGGTGGGGGACTGTGGAGTGGGGGTTGGTGTTCGAGGATACGACGCAGCTACTGAAAAATTTAATAATGGTGGGTGGAGATGGTGGTGGACGAGGGAGGGCGACGGTCCAAATGCCTCGGCTACTGCAATTTACTATAAGGTCGGTGCTGGAGGAGTGTGGGTGATGGTTGAAGTACGACATCTACTAAAATTTGGGTAAAGGAATTGATGCGGGGTGGGAGTGCCCAAGATCGCGCATGGTCGAATAACAATATGCGTGTATGCTAATAAGGAAAAGTGGCACGGATCCGCCGATTTTTGCAACACTCAAGGCGGGTAGTTTGTTTTTAATATTTCTAGCTAGATGCTCTATCACACATGGTTCGTCCTAATTTCCAAATAAACTTATCTTCCTTTAGCTTGCATAGGTGGTGGTTTTACAACACACTTGCATCGCACACGGTTAAGCCAGTATCTCTACCCTTTGCTCGCGCTTGTGCGGTCGTGGTGATTTCAGCGCACTTGCATCGCACACGGTTGAGCCAGTACCTCCACCTTAATTTTCTCGCACTTGCTCGGTTGTTGTGATTTAAATGCACTTGCATCACACACGGTTGAGCCAGCACCTCCATCTTAATTTGCTCGCGCTTGTGCAGGCGTGGTGATTCACATCGCACTTGTATCACACATGGTTAAGATATTATACCCCGTGTCCGTAGAGCGTCATCAAAGTCTTTGCAGCAAAAAAAATGTTAGAGAGGGTCAAAAGACAGCCACACCAGCATGTGGCCCAAATATATATGAGTGAAAAGGGTGGTTTGTGATGTTCAAAATTCCAATGAACAACTTTGACCGCGCGGGCCCACGGTTGGGCGCTTTGTTGAAGATTGATGAGAGGGGCCAGAAGTCAAGAACCACCTGGAAGTGGCCAAATATATGTATATATATTGGGGATGTTTAAAACTTTAAATACACAATGCATAACTTTGGTGGCACCTACGTCGCAAACCCAAAAGCACCCTAACAACCACCTAGCTAGGATATATATAATGATATAATGTCGTACCTAGCTAGGATGCTTGCCCACCACCTCCCACTTCGTGTCAGTGGGGCAGATGCACGTAATGATCGATACTTTGTTCATACATGCATGTCGCCATGACCAACCGTTAGACTGACCAATGAATCTATCATTTGGTCAAATGACAGTTGTTGTTGTCGATAAACCGCTTGGGCCAATAGATTGAACCATCATAAAAATCGCACGAGAGGGACCAGAAAACCAGCACCTCTTGCATGTGGCCCAAAATAACGTACGTTGGGAAAGGGTGATGTGTGTTTTCAATATAGAATAATGTAAAATTTAGATGTGGTGCCTATCTCTCGATACAGACAACAACCATGAAGGCAAGGTAGTTAAGGACGAGATACACAGGGTTTGATGTAGGTCGAACCCAGCAATCCGAGCATCTGGGAGGGAATCCTGACAACACATGAGCTTGATCTTTGGTTGAGCGACATTTGAGGGTGACCGGCCCTAACACGAACTAGGAGGAATCCATTCATGGCCAACACATACCCCTCATTATCGGTCAAAGGGATGAATATATATACACTCGGGGAGCCCACATATATGCGTGTCGTCACAAAAAACCGCACAAGGGAGACGTGGTCGATCAGAAGACCCTGTATACACATCATGCGGCCCAAAAATATGTATGGGTATGATGGTGTATGATGTGTTTAAATCCCAAATGCACAACTTCGATGGGCCACCAACTACATTACAAACCGAACACCGTACCCGACTCCAAGACTGGTTCAATACGTACGATGTCAGTTTTCCAATGTCGAGGCGACGGGGGGGGGGGGGTCGTCCCACACATGCACTCAAAACTTTATTTTGTCTAGCATGGGACACATCTATATATCTATGCACCTATATAGTGTGCGAATAACTTTTAAAATTGGTTGTTGGATGAAGCCAATCCAACGGTACAGAGATGGCAAATCCGAGCACAACTTGCCATTGGATATCATCTACATTCCACCAAATTCTGCCACATGTACAATCTAGAAGACTCCATGGTTGAACTGAAGCATAATGCACCAACCTCAAAACACAAGCACTTCTCCTTTGTTCTCTAGAATCTTCCATATCTTAATTGCCCAAACTTTTTTTTCTAAATGAATTGTCACTTTTTGTTTTTACCTTTACAATGCACAATTCCATGAATCTTCAAATAGATTTTTTATAAAACTAATTGATTTTGGATGAGATGAACTATAATAATTAAACGAACATCTACATCATGCATATATGACTCAAAGCTTACATGCCATAGTGTGGTATTTATTCATAATTTGGTTACCAAATCTCATGCGTGCAATGCACGTGTACCTTACTAGTATCAATAGGAAATCATCATGGTTAAACCCTTCTCATTGTTGGGTAAAAGGGATAGATTGTCTGGGGCCCCTAATTGTTGGTAAAGGATAGTATATATACCTAGGGGAGTGCATACATATGTGTCGCGTCTATAAGCCGCACAAGGGAGACACGCTCGAGAAGAACACCCTGCCCCCTATACCCTCCATGCAACCTGAAAAAGGTTTATATAATCGCCATGACAGGTCAAGTCAACCATTTGTTAATTTTTTAGAGGAAAAAATAACCCATAAAAACATAGTAGGTTTATATAATCGCCATGACAGGTCCAGTCAATCATTCTTTAATTTTTTAGAGCAAAAAATAACCCACAAAAACACAGTCCACTATAGAGATATATATCTCTATAGTGACTGTGTCATGGCATTTAAATGAAGCTTAAGATATGCAACTTCCCACCAGGTCACCCATCCTTGGACTACTCCAGCCCAAGCATGCTTAACTTCTGCGTTCTATTCGACTAGGCTAGCGGATGGTAAGCCGGCCCTTGCTAATAATAATTGCCTCCTTGCCTTTAAGGCATTTCACGTTGGTCACCCTATGGGACATACTCCCTCCTATCACACACATTTGTGCTTTTAGAAACTGTGTGGGATATTTTACATGGACGGTGTGTTGCTGCTAGCCTTCAATGAGCATTGACACTGGTAGCGGGAAAACAATGGGAGAAGAGGCGGGAAACCTATGAGAGGAGTGGCAAGAAATGGTAGCCTGTTTTGAATGAAAACCTAGTAGAGAAGGAAGCATGAGCTACACGATGCATGCGCACAATGCTTACCCACGTACTGCATGTGCTGTCGAAAGGGCTCAGGGTTGCCATTCGATCTGGGAGCATCCAATGGTGCACACGTACGATCCGTGGGGTTTGGGTTCTGTCCAATTAGAACGCACAACTCAGATCGTGCGCGCAGCGGGGGGAGGGGGTGGAGAATATCATACGGAAACCAACATTCGGTGCTAACCGGTAAAAACCACAAGAAAAAGATGTTTTGAAGTTTAATTTTTTTTAAAAGCTGGATGTTTAGAGGATGATGTTTTATTGCCACACAAAATTTTAAGTTGAAACACATTACAAGATGTGAGCTATGAAAAAGACAAAATCAGCATGGAATAGTGGCAAATAGTAATGTCACTATTCAGGGCTGAATTTGTATTTTTCATAGCACACATCTTGTAATGTTTTTCAACTTGAAATTTTGTGTCGTAATAAATCATCACCTTCTTAACATCCCACATTTTTTTAGATTTTTATGAAACTTTAAAATATGCTTTCCACGAAGTTTTCATTGAATATCAACTTTCGTGAATGAACCGTGTGCTATTTGAAAACATTTCGTGAGAAGAATCTCAGTTTTTCAATCCCCGTAAATCCAAAACTAAGCCGAAAATCGTGAAACCTGGCATGGTGTCACGACATGGCACTTATATGTCGAGGAATTTTTTTCGTCCATTGTGGCGCAAGTTTTATTACAAGCCTCTTACGAACCGGAGCTTCTCTCAAAGAAGCCTCATTGTTCCGATAGGGAAATGTGTCCCCCTTGTGGGCAAAACGTAATCACTGCCTCTTTTCGCCTTGTATTTTCTTCTATGGGAAACATGGAACGACAGGATATCTGTGCTGAAATTTAAACTTATTCAGGGTTCCTTTGGCCTTTTTATACACTAATTGAGTTTCCTAGGCATTTAATGTCCATAATTCAAATCTGAACTACAAATACATGCTCCAGTTCACCAAAATTGCTAGAAAATTTATACATGTGTCCTTGGGTGCATGTTTAGGTCCCATGCCAGGAATGGGAATGAATTACAACCGTATCGGTGTCATGGCTCGTCCTCAAACATTTCGAATCTTGGTTTTTAAGTCCCCATAAATCCTAAACTCACCAGAAAGTCATCAAAGGTGGCATGGTGTCACATCATGGCACATATATGTCGTGGTAAAAGCATTGTCCAATTTGGGCCAGGCTTTATTACAAACCTCTTACAGAAACCGAAGCTTCTCTCAAAGAAGCCTCGTGGTTCCGATAGGGAAACGTGTCCCCCTTGTGGGCGAAACGTAATCACTGCCTCTTTTCTCCTTGGATTTTCTTCCATGGGCAACATGGAAGAACATGATATCCGTGCTGAAATTTAAACTTATGCAGGGTTTGTTTGGCCTTTTTATACACTAATTGAGTTTCCTAGGCGTTTAATGTCCACAATTCAAATCTGAACTACAAATACATGCTCTAGTTCACCAAAATGGCTAGAAAAATTATACATGTGTCCTTGGGTGTATGTTTAGGTCTCATGCCAGGAATGGGAATGAATTACAACAATACAAGTGACCTGGCCCGTCCTCAAACATTCCGAATCTCAGTTTTTAAGTCCCCATAAATCCTAAACTCACCAGAAAGTCATCAAAGGTGGCATGGTGTCACGTCATGACACATGTATGTCCTGTTAAAAACATTGCCAATTGGGCCAAGCTTTATTACAAACCTCTTACAAACCGAAGCCTGTCGCAAGAACCCCCGTGGTTTCGATAGCGAAACGTGTCCCCTTGTGGGCCAAACGATAATCACTCCCTCTTCTAGCCTTGTATTTTCTTCTACAAGCGACACGGAACAACTAGAGATTTGCGCTGAACTATGAAATTATTCAGGGTTCGTTTAACCTTTTTTATTCATTAATTGAGTTTTGTAGGCATTTAATGTCCATAATTCAAATCCGAACTACAAATACATGCTCTAGTGCACCAAAATGGCTAGAAAAAACTTACATGTTTCCTTGGGGTGCATGTTTAGGTCCCATGGAACGAATGGGGATGAATTCAACCGTTTCACCTTACTGGATTGGCCACAAACATTGCGAATCTCGGTTATTAAATCTCTGTAAATCCAAAACTCACCAGGAAATCATGAAACTTGGCATGGTGTCACTACGTGGTACATATAATTGTCCAATTGGGGTGAAGCTATTTTGCAAGCCTTTTACAGTCGGAGCCTTTCGCAACACTCATGGTTCTGGTAGGGAAACATGCCCCTGTTGTGGGCGAAACGATAATCGCTGCCTCTTCTCGCCTTGAAGTTTGTTTTCTACAGGCAACATAGAATAACATGAGTGTCGGGCTGAAATTTGAAACTGTTCTGGGTTCGTTTGGCCATTGTATATATATATATATATATATTACTAATTACTAAGTTTTCTATGCATTTAATGTAGTCCATAATTGAAATTTGAACTGCAACCACATGCTCAAGTGAAGCAAAATGGTTGGGATATTGTACATGTGTCCTTAGGTGCATGTTTAGGTCTCATTTAAGGAATGGGAATGAATTACAAACTTGTCGTCATCCTGAAACATTGAGAATATCAGTTTTTAAATCCTAGTAGATCAAAAAGTCACCCAAAAAACATGAAACTTGGCATGGTTTCATGACATGGCACATATATGTCGTGGTAAAAAAATTGTCCAGTTTGAGAAGAGGCGCACACATTAGTAGCCAACGAAGTCCTTTTCGAAACAAAAAGCTGACATGTTAATATCGCAAATGGTTGTATTATATTAACCATGTCAAAATTTAACCATACTCGGTGGCGTGTGTGCAGCCGTTTGATTAGACGGGACAAGCGCGAGAAGTCCGCCGTGCAGGCTCGACGGGACGCGTGCAAGCAGTCCGCCGCGCAGGCTCGACGGGACGCGTGCATCCTGTCCACCTCGCAGGCTCAATGGGACACGTGCGAGCAGCAAGGCTGCCCATGCTCACCGGGAAGCGAGCTCTTTGACCTCCATGCACTAGCCGCCGCCCGCCTCGCTCACAACTTCTCCATTAATGGGTTAATTAAAGGAACTGGACGCAGGGTGATTGCTTGTGATCCCATGGAAGCATTTGCTTTGTTCATGTTTTCAACTTGTATTCCTCCCTAATTTAAATTGCCACATAGGGTAACGGATAATACGACCACAAATAAAATGGCCATGGATAATATGATGACAAATTTACAATGGCACAGATAATAATTGTCTTACATATTCTGGATAATTTAAAATGCCACATGCGGCAAAGCCCGGAAGCCACGGGGGCAAGAGAAGAAGGAAATTGCAGACAACGATCTGGGTCGCTACTATCTCTACTCGTCGATGGATCACCGGGCCGCGAAATCCTCCAGCTCCTTCAATTCCTCACGACATTGCTTGAAAGCAGCCACGGTTCCTCCACCTCCAGCTCACACTCGATCCGGAGCTTCCTCAAGCAACCCATCAGTTCCTCGACGACCGCTTTCAGCGTCATCTCGGAGGCACTGCTCTGCTCATGCAGCATCTTCCAGCCGGCGGCCTCCTCCTCCTTATCGGTGACCAAATTGAGGAGCTTTGCATTGTCACCCATGAGTTGCTCGTCGAGGCCGGTTGCCTTGTCAACCGAGGCATCGATGATCTTGAGCAGCTTCATCAAGCCATCGTCCAACTCCTGCTGCGTAGTGACGCCAGCGAGAATGTCATCATCGCCGACAAAGGACTTCAAGAACGCCGGCTCGTCGTGATGGCCGACACCACGAATGCGCTTGTGAGAGCCCTCGCGTTCCCGTGAGAGCTCGTTCGAGGGCTTCGCTGTTCGCCGGGACATCTCTGCTACGGCTGCGGCTGTGGCTTCGCATCGGGACCTCTCCAGTGCTTCCGCGGCCTTGGTCTTTGCTGCCTGGTTATATGTCCACCCTAAAATCCTCCTACCGGTCATGGCGGAACGACTTGACAGAAAAAAAAATAGTTTTTGTGGGTGATGAGGAGAGGAACTGTGAAGTAATTTTCGAGTGGGTAGTTTTTGTAGCACGGTGCTAAGTGTGAACACATATTAGTTTGACAGGAGTGAACAGATTTGCAAATACTTATTGCGTTGTAATCAACAATGTGACAAGAAACAAGGTCAAAATTTATTGATGGCAGAAGGTTGACCACGTGGTTGCTCGCCGTTGAGGCGTCCGGGCGTGCTCCGCTCTGGCGTCCCTGCGCGCTCTGCTCGCTGTTGAGGCAAAGTTACAATGGCAATGGTTAATAATTCTTAATAATTGTTTGACATATTCAGGATAATTTAAAATGCCAAATGCAGCAAGGCCCGGAACACTCACGACCTACATATGCATACAACTATAATAAAATATAAGCTGAAAGGCTAAGCTGGCGGCCTTCCGAAGATGGTCTTCTCGGACTCCATGATCAGCATAGCACCAACTGTCCCGACCCGCCTCCGCATAAGGGGCTGCTAGCGCTAGGAGGCTCTTTGGGCTGCTGGGCCTCTTCCAGAAGAGCTTGACAGCGTGCAATCGCGCGCATGACAACTCCGCAGAACCACTCCATTTCCATGTCTCTGGCCTGGTAGTAAATTCCGTCGATCACCTGCATCCTCAAGATATCACATTGGCGATGTTCTACTTCGTCGGGGATGTCAACTCTGCCAAGGATGCGCTCGAGCCTGGTCACTACATTATCGGGATCGAGGTTGACACGGCCACTGCGGGCAATGATGAAGCCGCAGGCTGCCTTTGTCTTGATGGAATCGCAGAGGTCCTCTGCCCATTCCTTACAGAGCATCAGGCTCTCGATGAGCACTAGTGACGGCGGCTCTTCGGGTGGGTTGTCGATCATGCCGCCGAGCAGCTCTGGATCTTTTGCACGGTGGATGGCAAGCTGCTCATCACACCTCCTCTGCAATATGTTGATTGTGCTCCCAAGGACTGTGACCCCGATATCGCTGTCGATGGGCCATGGTGCCTGCACCGGTCGATGAAGCTCTTGCTCCCTGACCTACTCCAGCTCGTTCTCCAAGTCGAAGATGTAACGTAGGTAGGCGTCGACATCGAAACTTTGATTGTTGCCTGACATGCTTAGAATAACTAATGGTAGATGGCTGAGGACTAGATCTTCGCAGAGTGTCGCGGCGGTGGTTTATTGCCTGGGTTATATGCAGCAAGCCGTTAGCTGGTGGTAGGAAACTGGTGAGGGTAGAGGCGTGGATTTTACAATTCACCCATGTGGAGCGCGGGAAGCATTCGCTGGAGCGCGGGAAGACTAAGTGGAGCACACACACAACACGGATACCATATCCGGTGCCACGTGTTATTTATCACACAAGTGTTAACATAAGGAAACGTATGTGTAACTTACTAATCATCGCACATGAGTACTCACAGATGCATCGTGTGCTATACACCTAGCCACCGCAATCAACTAGTTTGCATTTTTCAAAAAATTTTGTACAAACAGAATCGCACACGATTTAACTGTATTAACCATCTGTGGTGTAATTTCTCATCACAAACAGTTCATCTGAGTCGGCTGTTTTCCACGTATCACACACATCTTGTTAAGTTGAACCGTTTCTGTTGCGTTCGCTAATCGAAAACAGTTCTTCCGAGTGAACCGTAGGCCCTATAACACACACCTTGATCTGGCTAACCATTTATGTTGCACTCCCTAATAGCAAACGGTTCATCCAAGCGAACTGTATGCCATATATTGCACACACATTGATATGGCTGCCCATTTCTGTTGTTCTGCCTCATCGCAAACAGTTCGAACGGGTTAACCGTGTGCCCTAAATCGCACACGCAACTAAAATCTGAACCGTGTTTGATGGCTCGGCCATCGCAAACGTTCTGCACCTTTTTTGACGGTTTTTTACATCCTCGTTTGTGATTAATGCATCGCACAAAGTTTCGTCAAAGGGTCTCTAATCATAGTGTCGCGTTAGCAGCATCCTGTAGTAGTGAACACCTCGTCCCTTTTAATAGTATTGGCTTTTCCTATGGACTCAATGTGATCTTGGATCACTAAAATAGAAATGAAGAGTCTTGAGCTTTTGGCAATCTTCTATCCTTAGTATCTAGGAGGGGTTCCATATCCTCTTGTCCATGCCATGCCTTAGTTGAACTTTCTGAAATATACTAGTTGAAACTATTAGTCCAACAAGAGATATGTTGACATTAATTACCAAAATCACCCAGGGAGTACTTGTGCTTTCACCGCTCCATGATTGCATGCCAGGTTTCATTAATTTCATACGAGTTTTGGATTTACTAGAATTTAAAAACCAGGTATCTCAATGTTTGTGGCCCAATGACGGTGGCAGGGTGTTTGACATTCATTCTCATTTCTTGCATGGGACCTAAGCATGCAACCAAGGACACATATTTGATTTTTGAACCAATTTATATGCACTAGAGCATGTGCATGTAGTTCAAATTTGAATTATGCACATAAAATGCCTAGAAAACCCAGTTAATGTATAAAAATGTCCAAACGAACCACAAAAAATTCCAAAAATTTAATACAACACTCCTGTTGTTCTATGTTGACACTAGAATTTTTTTAAAGAAATAAGAGGCAACGGATATCATTTCGTCCCCAAAGGTGGCATGTTCCCTACCGAAACCATCATGCTTGTTGTGAGAAGCTCTGGTTTGTGAGAAGCTCTGGTTTGTGAGAAGATTATACCCAAACCTGCCCCAAATGAGCAAAAAAATTACCACAACATGTTGATGCTACTGCATGATAGCATGCTAAGTTTCATGAATTCCAGACGAGTTTTAGATTTACTAGAATTTAAAAACCAGGTGTCTCAATGTTTGTGGCCGAGTGACGGTGGCAGGGTGTTTGACATTCAACCCATTTCTTCCATGGGACCTAAGCATGCAACCGTGGACACAAATTTGTTTTTTCAACCCGTTTATATGCCCTGGAGCATGTGCGTGTAGTTAAAATTTGAATTATGCACCTGAAATGCCAACAAAACCAATTTAATGTATACAAACGTCGAAACGAACTCTGAATAATTCCAATTTTTTTGTCGACACACCTATAGTTGCATGTTCATTGCAGATAAAAAGTTCTAGCAATTCAAACACCATCCATTGCAGCTGTGACCCCATTATGTAATTCAAATCAAGATGAAAAATCAAGTAGATCGCACACAGTTTATTATCACCAACCGTGTGAGATGTAACACAAAATATCTTGGAGCACTGCCAGAGTATAGTATGCATGCGGCTTATGCGAGAAGGTGCGACAGCTACAGTCCACAGCCGGTGTGTCAAGCACACTAGCTCACTCCCCAAATATCATTTCACTGTTCAATCGTCACCGGTGAATGATGGGGACGTGGACCCGCGTCGTGAGGGCAACTTCGGTGGTCCACTCTAGCGAGAGCGCAGCTGCAGCAGCTAGTGTGTGCGAACAAGATTCCTGAGGGCGAGCGCAATCTGCCTCCGAGCGGCCAAGGCAGCCTAAATGGCCGTTGTTGCTTCTCAGGCGGTGGCAGCAACATCTGCCACGGGGATAGCAACTGGCGAGAGCGGCACAGGAGTTGTCCTTTCCGCAATATCAGCCTTAGCTCTGATGGAGGCCGCCCATGACCATGTCGAGGCTGCCCACGCCCAGCTCATAGCGGTCACCGCACAAATCGAACAAAGCTTCTCCGACAACGGTCGGCATCCCACGGCTGAAGAGTTGGCAATCGCCGAGATAGTTCGAGCAGCCGTCCGTTCCTGCACGGCATACCTTGCCATGATGGAGCCCGCCAAAGCCGTGATCATGGATGCCCACGCCCAGCTCATGGCGGCCTATTCCAAAGAGATGGCGGATGCAGATGGCGAGATGCTTTCCGAGTATGGTGCGATGGATGCCATGGAGCCCCTTTCCCAGGAGATCGTCGGGCGCGAGCTGGACATGGAGGTGGCGGCGGAGATCGATGTGCACCAGTCGTAGTAGTACTCTTTGTTTTTTTAATTAAGAGCGTCATTCTTTAATTTGTTAGAGTAATGTTTAGGTCAGCTAGCTCTGTTTAATTACTGAACTTGCTCGATAAAGAAGTGTGGGTGTGCTGTAGTCTCCTTTGTGTACCCAAATTATGCAATGACGTGGATGACCACAGTAACCAGGGAAATTCGAACCAAAATTTTTGACGTTCAAACTCATCACACACGGGTTAAGATATCTGAATCATTTGTGATGTCCACATATCGTACACAGTTTTGAATAGGGGACCGTGTCAGATGACACTTTACACGCCAGTTTTTTTGCTGAAGCGATTCCAAATTTTCGGCTTCCATGGAAATTCTACCTCCCCGCCTCTTCCGCTTACCAAGAGACACATTTCCCCTATTCCGCCTTCCTTTCCAAGTTGAAACCTTCACTCCTAGCTTGCAGAGCCGCCTCCTCGGCGGTGACCCTCCTTCACGCTGCTCGGCCTCGTCTATTGATACGTCTCCAACATATCTATAATTTGTTTTGTTCCATGATGTTATATTATTGATCTTGGATGTTTTATAATCATTTATAGTCATTTTATATCTTTTTTTGGTACTAACCTATTGACATAGTGTCAAGTGCCAGTTTCTGTTTTTTGCATGTTTTTTACATCGCAGGAAATCAATAACAAACGGAGTCCAAATGCAACAAAACTTTACAGATATTTTTTATGGACCAGAAGACACCTAATGGGCCAAGGCAGCGCCTGGGGGTGCTCCAAGGGGAGCACAACCCACTAGGGCGCGCCAGGAGGCCCAGGCGTGCCCTGGTTGGTTGTTCCCACCTCGGGTGCCCCCCAGACCGCCACTTTGCTCTATAAATACCCCAATATTCCAGAAACCCTAGGGGAGTCGACGAAAATCAATTCCAGTCGCCGCAGAGTCCAGAACCACCAGATCCAATCTAGACACCATCACGGAGGGGTTCACCACATCCACTGGTGCCTCTCCGATGATGTGTGAGTAGTTCTTTTTAGACCTTCTGGTCCGTAGTTAGTAGCTAGATGGATTCCTCTCTCTCGTTTGATTCTCAATACAATGGTCTCTTGGAGATCCAAATGAGTAACTCTTTTTCCGGTGTGTTTGTTGGGATCAGATGAACTTTGAGTTTATGATCACATCTATCTATTTATATCCATGACTGCGTATAGCCTCGTATATGCATGACTGCGTATAGCCTCGTACTTCTTCTTCGATATTTGGGTTTTGTTTAGCCAACTTGATCTATTTATCTTGCAATGGGCAGAGGTGCTTTGTAGTGGGTTCGATCTTACAGTGCTTGATCCAGTGATAGAAGGGGAACCGACACGTATGTATCGTTGCTACTAAGGATAAAACGATGGAGTGTGTCTCTACATAGATAGATCTTGTCTACATCATGTCATCGTTCTTATTGCATTACTCTGTTTCTCCATGAAATTAATACACTAGATGCATGCTGGATAGCGGTCGATGTGTGGAGTAATAGTAATAGATGTAGGTAGCATTCGGTCTACTAATCCTGGACGTGATGCCTATATAATGATCATTGCCTAGATAAAGTCATGATTATTTGAAGTTCTATCAATTGCCCAACAGTAATTTGTTTACCCACCGTTTGCTATTTTTCTCGAGAGAGGCCACTAGTGAAACCTACAGCCCCCGGTCTCTTTTTCATATTATTTGCCTTTGTGATCTATTTTATTTTCCTTTTATTTTCAGATCTGCTAAACCAAAAATACAAAAATACCTTGCTGCAATTTATTCTTATTTATTTTATTTGGCGTTCGATCTATCAATCTACTACAATTTTATTCATGTATGTTTGCCCATCTTGGGGGGCCACCACCCGAAAGGGATTGACAACCCCTTTTACATGTCGGGTTACGGGTTGTTGTTATTTGTGTGCAGGTGATGTTTACGTGGTGTTGCTTGATTCTCCTACTAGTTTGATAACCTTGGTTTCAATCTGAGGGAAATACCTACCGCCGCTGTGCTCCATCATCCCTTCCTCTTTGGGGTAATACCGACGTAGCTTCAAGCGACATCAAAAGGAATTTCTGGCGCCGTTGCCATGGAGGACTTCAACATATACCAGGTTCCTCGCAATTTACATTATTTGCCATTTGCCTCTCATTTTCCTATCCCCCACTTCACAAAAATTTTCCATTTTATTCGCCCCTCTTTTTCGTTCGCCGTTTTCTCGTCCTTTGCTTGCAATCCTGAGTGATTTTGGTATGGCACCAACAGATGATGGCCTAACTCCTAAGATGGGACATACGGGCAATCTGGATGCTAAAACTTTTATCTTGGGGCAATGGAATGTTATGGGAAAAGAACGTATCCAATATTTTTTTCAATTATGTTGGAAATTTAAGTCTTGATGATGCTCTTATACTTAGGACTACTAGATCTTATGCGGATTCTATTTCAGCACTAGTTCTGAAACTTGAAAGTAAATTTATCCATACTCATCCTACTTTGCAAAGATTGTTTTTTGAGCTCCCCGTTATAAAGAATCCTAAGGCTAAAAAGTTGGCCACTCTCATTCTTATGAATGTGTTTGACTATACCATACGGGAAGCTAGGGAAATCTTTGATTTTTACGTTATGAATCGTGAAAAACCCATGATAGATGAAATTCTTTACAATAGTGATTATGCGCTAAGGCATTTGCTTGGGTATAATAAAATCTTGGATGAGAATCTTAAAAAAGAAGCCCTCGTTTTAGATATAATCCAACAAGTTTTCAACAATGTTAATCAACATCACTCTTGGATTGTTGCGGGAAATCAAAGGGGTTATGATGAAAACCAACTTAGGAATGCTAAGGTTTCTATGGATAATATGTTTTATGTTGTGTTTACAAAACCTCATGATAAAAACACCTCTAAGGGAATTAAGAAGAAAGATGACAAAATTTAGATCCTCGCTTTATGCCTAGCTAAGGGCGTAAAACTATAGCGCTTGTTGGGAGGCAACCCAATGAATAAAATTTATTTTTTCTTTCTGCTTTCTGTTCTTGAGGGTTTGCACAATTATGCTACTGTTATTATTGTGTTTTTTGTGTTTTAATTAGTGTTTGTGTCAAGTAAAGCCTTTAGGATCTTCTTGGGTGAAAGTTGTTTGATCTTGCTGAAAAACAGAAACTTTTGCACTCACAAAAACAATTCTCATTTTTAACCAGAGAGCAATAAAATACCAATCCCAGGTCGTCCTAATTTTTCAGAGTTTTTGGAGTTACAGAAGTATTCGAATTACCCAGATTGCTACAAATTGTTCTGTTTTTGACAAATTCTATTTTCTTTGCGTCGTGTGCTTATTTTGGTGGCTCTATCGTTTCTTTGATGATTTTTTGCCATAGAAAAGTTGGAATAGAGTAGATATAATGCAAGAACAAAATATGAATTGGTTTACTACAACACTTATAGTAGTGATTTGTTTTCTTTTACTAACGGATCTCACGAAGGCTTTTGTTGAGTTCTGTGTGATTGAGGTTCTAAAGTTTTGGGTTATCTTATGATGGATGAAGGAATAAGGTGTAAGAAGAGCCTAAGCTCGGGAATGCCCTGGAATTCCAAGCTATTATCCAAAAGAGAGCAAGCAACTAAGCTTGTGGATGCCCCGAGTGGCATCCCCTCTTTCTTCTAACGACCATCGGTATTTTACTCGAAGCTATATTTTTATTCGTCACATACTATGTGTTTTACTTGGAGCGTCTTGTATGATATGAGTCTTTACTTGTTTTATTTTATGTTTTAAGTCTTGATTCCTTGCTGTACACACCTATTTGAGAGAGCCAAAATTATGCCACGACTTGCTAGAATTGCTCTCTTTGCTTCACTTCAATTTTTATGAGCTATGGACTTGCTCGAGTGCTTCACTTATATCTTTTTGAGAATGGTGTGCTTTAGTATTTTTTAAGAAATGCTCTATTTCTTCACTTAGATTTATTTGAGAGTTAGTAAAATTTTCAAGAAATTATCTCTTCCTTCACTTAAATTAATTTGAGAGAAAGAAATATTATGCTCATGATATTCACTTACATTTGTTTGAGCTTATCAAAAGCAACATATGAAAATTAGCTCCAAAGTGATAGATATCCAAGGAGGATATAATAAAAACTTTCGTGAAGATCATTGGAAAAAATAAACTTGATTCTTAGAAATAGTTTTGAGATATGATAATGTGATATGTGAGTCATCTTAATGAGTAATTATCGTTTAGTAAGAATATTGGTGTTAATGTTTGTGATTCCCTATGCAAGCACGGAAGTCAATAATTATGCAATGAAATTATATCCTACTTGTGGTGCATTATTCGCTGTTAATTTTGCTTAATGCTTGCTTATGAGATTATTCGTTTTTTGGTTGGACGCTTCTCAATCTTTTGCTAGCCTTCATTTTGCACTAAGTATAATCACTACTTGTGCATCTAAAAACCTTTAAACCAGTTTTGCCAAATGAGTCCACTATATCTACCTATATGCGGTATTCTTTTGCTGTTCTAAGCAAATTTGTATATTCCATCTCTAATTTTCAAAATAAACTTTTCTTTTTTGTGTTCGTACCCCTCGCGGAGCGGTGAGGGGTGGATAATATTTTCCATGCTAGATGTGTTATTCTCATGATGAGAGTAAGGCAAAGGTATTAGGGATGCCCAGTAGCGGAATGAAAAATGAATTTACTTTATGTTGTCCAATAATAAATTCCTTGGAAAGTGTTGCTATGGAAGGCACCCTTGGATACGGTTAGCCATGGAAATTGAAAGTTTGGTGGAAAAAGGAATAAACTTTATTTCCTGTTTGGGAACCGCCTATGACTTATGTAGCATGGAAAGTGTTGGGAACTCTAAGTCGTTTTCGTTGGTGGGAAGGACACAAATCCCAAAATGTTTTTCTCTCTAATTTTTTTTGCTTTGAGCTCTGGCACCTCTACAAATCCCTACTTCCCTCTGCGAAGGGCCTTTCTTTTACTTTATGAAATTTTTATTTTTGAATTTGAGTCTCCATCTTCTCTTATAAAAGCACCAACTAGGAGGCACTATGATCGTACTTGAGCATTGGGTGTAGTTAATATGCGAGTGTGTTTCATGAATGGATCAATGATTGAGCATGATGGGCTAGGGATAGCTTATTTTAGCATTGATATTTTCAAAGACATGGTTGCTTGTTGATATGCTTGAGTATTTAAGTTATCATGTCAAAACTAGACTATTGCATTGAACAATATAAAAGTCCAAATGTCCATGCTATAAAGAAAATAATATGATATGACATGTTAGGCAACATTCCACATCAAAAATCACTTACCTACTCGAGGACGAGCAGGAGTTAAGCTTGGGGATGCTGATATGTATCCAATGTATCTATAATTTTTTACTGTTCCATGCTGTTATATTATCAATCTTGGATGTTTTATAACCATTTTATGTCATTTTTGGTACTAACCTATTGGCATATTGCCAAGTGCCATTTGCTGTTTTGGCATGTTTTTTACATCGCAGGAAATTAGTACCAAATGGAGTCCAAATGCAACGGAACTTTATGGAGATTTTTTCTGGCCCAGTAGACACCTAATGGGCCAAGGAAGCACCTGGGGGTGCTCCAAGGGGAGCACAACCCACCAGGGCGCCAGAAGGCCTAGGTGCGCCCTTGTGGGATGTGCCCATCTCGGGTGCCCCCAGACCGCCTCTTTGCTCTATGAATACCCCAATATTCGAGAAACCCTAGGGGAGTCGACGCAAATCAATTCCAGCCGCCGCAAAATCCAGAACCACCAGATCCAATCTAGACACCATCACGGAGGGGTTAACCACTTCCACTAGTACCTCTCCAATGATGCGTGAGTAGTTCTTTGTAGACCTTCGGGTCCGTAGTTAGTAGATAGATGGCTTTCTCTCTCTCATTTGATTCTCAATACAATGGTCTCTTGGAGATCCATATGATGTAATTCTTTTTGCGGTGTGTTTGCTGGGAACATATGAACTTTGAGTTTATGATCAGATCTATCTTTTTGTATCCATGAAAGGTATTTGAGTTTCTTCTATCTCTTATATGCGTGATTGCTTGCAACCTCGTATTTATTCTCCGGTATTGGGGTTTTGTTTGGCCAACTTGATCTATTTATCTTGCCATGGGAAGAGGTGCTTTGTAGTGGGTTCGATCTTACGGTGCTTGATCCCAGTGACAACAGGGGAACCCACACGAATGTATCGCTGCTACTAAGGATAAAATGATGGGGTCTATCTCTACATAGATAGATCTTGTCTACATCATGTCATCGTTCTTATTGCATTACTCTGTTTCTCCATGAACTTAATACACTAGATGCATGCTGGATAGCGGTCGATGTGTGGAGTAATAGTAGTAGATGCAGGCAGGGGTCGGTCTACTAATCTTGGACGTGATGCCTATATAATGATCACTGCCTGGATATCGTCAAGATTATTTGAAGTTGTATCAATTGCCCAATAGTAATTTGTTTACCCACCGTTTGCTATTTTTCTCGAGAGAAGCCACTAGTGAAACCTACGGCCCCTGGGTCTCTTTCTCATATTATTTGCTTTCGCGATCTATTTTATTTTCCTTTTATTTTTATATCTACTAAACCAAAAAATACAAAAATACCTTGCTGCAATTTATTCTTATTTATTTTATTTATCGTTCGTTCTTTCAATCTACTACAATTTTATTCACATCCGTTTGCCCATCTTGGGGTGCCGCTACCCGAAAGGGGTTGACAAGCCCTATTACACGTCGGGTTGCACTACAAAAAAAGACACATCCGTGACATTTTGGGCCAAAAGAAATTTTTTTCTGTCATACATATGACACTTCTATGACGATAATTATGAAAAAACCCGGTATCATCATAGATGCAGTGGGCTCCTACTTCTATGACAAAAAATCATGACAGAAAATGGGCTTTTCGTCCTGGCCGGGCCGGAGATGCAGCTGCATGACATTCTTTGTTCCGTCCATGACGGAAAAAACCGTGGTAGAAGTGAGGGGGAGGAAAATTTTGGGGAGTTCTCGTTTACGGTGGTTGGTCGGGGGCCGAGCGATGCGCGTTTCTCTCGTACACGTACGCGTGTGTGTGCGAGGCGTTGGCTCTAACTGAACCCGAGCGAGGCGTTGGGCTCTAACTGAACCCGAACGATTGCACTGCAGGCTACACGTTACTGAACCCGAGCGAGCGATCGATGGTTGTTAACTGAACCCGATCGAGCATTTCCTTCACTACTGCTGCTAACTGAAGCCGATCGATTGGATGAACAGTGAGCGTTGCGGGGGGGGGGGGGGGGGGGGGTGGATGAACAGTGAGCGGTGGCGTTACCTCTGGATGAACAGGACCCCGTGGTGTGGAGGGCTGGATGAACAGTAGACGGTGGAGGGGTGCCCGTGGAGGGGTGGTTGAACAGGACCCCATGGTGTGGAGGGCTGGATGAACAGTAGACGGTGGAGGGGTGGTTGAACAGTAGCCGGTGGAGTAGCGCGCGGTGGAGGCTGGATGAATAGGAGCCCGTGGAGGCTGGAGGAGGTCGACGGTGGAGATGAACAGTATCCCGTGGAGTCCCGTTTTGTGGTACGCCACACCCCTCCCGATGAACATGACCCCCATTTCGACCGTAGGAGGTCCGTTTCGTCCGTTTTGCGGTACACCACACCCCTCCTGATCAACAGGACCCCTGTTTCGACCGTAGGAGGTCCGTTTCGTCCGTTTTGCGGTACGCCACACCCCTCTCGATCTACAGGACCCCCGTTTTGACCGAAGGAGGTTCATTTCCTCCGTTTTGCGGTACGCTACAGCCCTCCCGATCAACAGGACCCCCGTTTCGACCGTAGGAGGTCCATTTCCTTCGTTTTCCGGTACGCCACAGTCCTCCCGATCAACAGGACGTTTCGACCGTAGGAGGTCCGTTTCCTCCGTTTTGCGGTATGCCACACCCCTCCCCATGAACACGACGCATTCTGTTGCCTCCCCATGAACACGACGATGACGTTGTTTCTCCATTCCGACCCAGCCATGTACACGAGCCCTCGCCGTACGTATGCGTGAGTAGGCGTTCGAGACCCTGCCCGTATGTACGTATGTGGCCGTATTTCCTTTCTTGCACCCTGGCCGCTGTACGTACGTATACATGCTACGTGCGCGCCTCTACTATGACACGTACGCACCTCTACTACGACACGTGCGCGCCTCTAAATCGACCAGTATATATGTACGTACACGTTCACGACCAGAATGACAACGCTACATACGCTTCGACCAGATGGGTCCCGACTGTCAAGCACTTCCTTGCCTACGAAGATCTAGCTGGTGGGTCCCAGTAGTCAGGGGGGCAAATCGTTTTGTTTTTCTTTGCTCGGACACACTTCCTTGCGTGCGAAGATGTAGCTGGTGGGTCCCAACAGTCAGGGGGCGAATCTTTTTTTGCCTAGACGCACTTCCTTGCTGCCGCCGTGGACCTAGCTGTCAGCCTCTCCACGTATAGTCCACGTCTGATGGAAGTCGTTCCTTAACCACGTTGACCACGCCGCGTTGAGAGCACCAGGGCGGTGGACGACGACGAGGCCTAGGAACGGGACGATGCGGAGCCGGTGAAGACGCGGCAGTGGATGCCCACACGGAGAGGAGTATGAGGGTTCACTCGCTCGGCTGCGGTGTGAGGCTGCCGTTGCCGCAGGGCCTGGCCAGCGGTGGGAGTAGTAGGTGGCGGTGAGGCCTCCGCGGTAGCACAGCCGACCACGGGAGGCAGGAGCAGGCGGCACGACCGGCGCTGCTTTGGGCGGCTGGAGCAAGAAGACCAGAGGTTGAAGAAGCACTACGGCCGTTGGATGGACGTCGTACGGTCACTGGAGCTAGAATCGTTCATATTGACTAAGTTGACAAAGCCCTCTGTCCCCGTCAACTTAGTAGGCCCACAAGTTAGCCTCCCACCAAGGTGGGTCCCAGCTAGCAGGGGCTGTATTCATTTTTTTGTGTAATAAGGAGGCACTTCCGGTGGGTCCGAGCTGACAGCGGGGGGAACGTTTTTTTTGCGAAATACGGTGGCCCGTCCAGTGGGTCCCAGCAATCAGGGGAAACATTTTTTTTCATGAAATAAGGTGGCCCGTCCGGTGGGTCCCCGCTGTTAGGTGGAGGAATAATTATTTTGCGCGTAATAAGGAGGCACTTCCTTGCGGCCGCCGTGGACCCAGCTGTCAGCCTCTCCACGTACATTACTCTTCCGATGGAAGTCGGTCGTTGACACGTTGACCACGCCGCGCCGAGAGCACCAGGGTGGTGGACGACGGCGAGGCCTAGGAAGGGGACGACATGGAGCCGGGGAAGACGCATCAGTGGAAGCCCGCGCGGAGAGGAGTACAAGGGATCACTGGTTCGGCTGCGGTGTGAGGCTGCCATCGCCGCAGAATAACAGGGAGTTGGGTGAGTGGAGGGATGGCCTGGCCAGCGGTGAGAGTAGTATGGGGGCGGTGAGGCCTCCGTGGCAGCACAGCCGGCCACGGGAGGTAGGAGCAGGCGGCACGACCGACACTGCTTTGGGCGGCTAGACCAAGAAGACCAGAGGTTGAAGAAGCACTACGGCCGTTGGACGGACATCGTACGGTCACTGAAGCTAGAATCGTTTATATTGACTAAGTTGACAAAGCCCTTGGTACACTCCAACTTAGTAGGCCCACAGGTCAGCCTCCGACGGCCAACGGCCACTGCTGCTAGAACCGTGTGTTGACTATAATAAGTTGACAAAGCCTTGCATACGCGTCAACTTATTTTTTTAGGGGACGCGTCACTTAGTAGGCCCACAAGTGTGTGGCAGAGAACTTATAGCGCATTTGCGTTTTGTAAGAATGTACAACCCATTTCTGAATTCTAATGGAATTTACAACAGCCCATTTACAGTTTGTTAAAAGTACAACCCATTTTCTAGCTAGGACAACGATTAATAATTTCAACCAACCGTTGAAGACAGAATTCAATAAAATTTCCCACATTTTGATGGGATCCGAAATATTTTTATCCCCAAATTTCTAGTCAGATTAAATAGAAATTTGTATTACGTAAAAATCCAATGAAACATTGCGCACGCAACAATGAAAATTTAAGATTTTCGAAATCCTTAAATAATATTTTATAAACTAATTTCGTGTTTGGTGCATTTTTTTAGTTACTGCCCAGTTTTTATAATTACATCCCATTTATTATTGTCTAAAGCCCATTTTCCTATTAAGCCTAATGCATCCCTCCTAGGAAAGATTTGCAGCCCAGCTGGGCGGAGAATAACAAGTTGACCTTGCCTGGGTATTCCTCAAAAAGACGTATAGCTGGGCTAGCCATTTTCATCTTGAAAAAAATAGTATCTGGGCTGGATATCTGTCCTGGGTTAGACGGGCCACAGCCCGCCCAGTTAATACCCTGCTCTCCTTTGAACAACAATGAAATCATCGCCAAGAAAAACTCTGCAGTGCTCAGGCCTCAAAAACACAAATACTGCTCGAGCTACTTGGTCCCAGCTGTTGGCCGCACCTTGTGCAATTCTCTCGTTTATATTGACTACATAGGTTGACAATGGTGTGGGACCGTGATGTCAGGAAACCAAGAGAAATAAAAAAAATTAGTTGCACATAATAAGGAGGCACTTGCGTACGTACGGCTATGGCCCTAGTGGGTCCCTAGTGTCATCCAGTCAAAATAAAGTCATCTCCTAAATCCTCATGTTCGTTGACGATGTTAACAATGCTCGGCGCCACGGTGAGCGCAACAACTCGAAGGACAACAGAGAGGGCCTCGCGGGCCCTACGGATGGTCTGATACAGCGCCCGCTGCACATTCAGGAAGCAACGATCATCGGACACCTATGAGCACCTTCGAGAAACTGAGACGGCATGAAATGGTAAGGCCGCGCTTGGGAGCTCTGGTTTATTTCAAACCTGTATTAACATACAAGTGTAATTTACTCGTCATCTGAAACAACGCGTAAAATACGGGCGTAATGAAACCGAGGGCCCGAGGTCTGTAAGTAAAACCGGCGGGGTAAGCGTGTAATTTGAGAGACCAGTGTATATTTTACGAGCACTGCTATATGGACGACATTACCAGACTATACATGGACGACGTGCGTATCATGCCATCCGTGGGCAAGGCTGAAACAATAGCTAACGGCTGGATTATTAATCGTTCGAGTGTCGTTCAGCGTTTTTATCGTGTGTGTGAAGTACTTCCGATATTTTACTAGTTGAAATCGACCAACCAAGCGCCTTCGCCCGAGACCATCTGCTTTAATTTACAAGCATCGGTTTTACAAGCGGTTTTGGTTGGAAAACGACGATCCAATCACGGCCTAATATCATGAGTTGGTCAAAAGATCATATGGTTTCACGTCTAACCTACCCAACTTGTCGTATAGGCTATGAATGAAACATCAGACGATGAACTTCTTAAGCACGGAAACAACAGAAGAGGATGATCTTCTTAACAAGCAAATCACTGGCATTAGATTAACATGCAAAACAATATGAAGCATTATTCTCACGAGGCACGGTGAACAGCTCATGATGCCGCATGCCACAACATTCCAAGCTCAACTTTGCAATCAAACACAAGGCCTGGCATTACATAGACAATATTCAGAAAAAACTCTTAACACAGGAATATCTCAGCAGAGTAACTATTTACTTCTAAACTGAACACAGGAATAGGAAAAAACACTCGACGCTGCTCACAGCAAGGGCGTCCCACTCAAAAATATCAAATGCATGTCTTCTGGCTGACATCAATGAGCAAATTTTGACAAGGTTTTCCAATTACAATATATTAAACTAACGTCTTCTTTCTAACATCAATGATTAAACTTTGACAAGCTTTTCCCATTCAAAATATGTAATGCCTATGATCGTGGAGTCCTATCATAGCTTCTTGTACTTGTTTGGGCACTTTTTGCCCAGGGCACTCCATGTGTTGTTAAATTGCCAATGGTCTCTATAGACTAGTCATGTCACCGGTGTCTAATAATACTCTGTGAAGCTTCTTGGTCATTCCTTCTGTAATGTAGCGCAAACAGTGACGGCTCCTTTCTGCAAAGTGGAACGACCAACTGGACCTAGTAATGCAGCAGTTTTCCTTGGACACATTGGCTCCTTTCGTGAAGTTCAACGAAAATCGAAGTCGGAATAAAACCGAGCTTTAATTTTGAAATCCCTATAAGCAATAATAGGTATAAGGGAAACAATTACTGAGAAATAACGGTTAATGACTTGTACTCCCAGAAGAAAAGCATCTACTGATCTAGTTTATCTTAATGGGAAACAAAGCAGGAGAGTAGCAATTCTCCATCAGTGTGATTCATTCATATTGACTAAGACATTATCTTAACAATGCCTTGTTTCAACATGTATAAAGAACGACAAAGAAGAAAAGTACCATTCCTAAAACAATGCAACTGATTTATTTTAACAGAGAGATTATCTTAACAATACCTTGGTTAAACATGTAGAAAGAACTACAAAGCAGGATATTACCATTCCTAACAAGTGTTGCAGTTTTGAACTAAGATTCAGTAGTTAATTAATTCTGAGAGTGGCATTGCTTAATTTTACCAGCGGCATTAGATTAAAGAAAAGCATAAATAGTTCCAGGGGAGAGTGGGCGCAACAATAGTATGTGCTTCCATCTACTTATAAAGGGGGTTATGCAGAGTTTGTTGTAACAAAGCAACAAGCATCATGTCTGGGTTGGTCCCATTTTTTTCACTACTTAATGGGAAAAGACAGCAATACAATAGCTTCAATTGAACATTTATTTAAAACAGTACCAATACAAGTAGCAAAACATCTCAAAGCACACTGCACAATCATGTGGATGAAGGCCTGTACTGACCTTTCATGAGACGGACAAGATAAAATACGAATCTGCCAACACGAATAGGAAATCCAATCTCGTTTTGTGCAGTTGCACTGAAATCAAGCAAAGTGTTTCGCGTAGCGAAGCAAAATATTGCAATAGCAACAAGTTGAATAGATATCCCTATTTAAACAGAGGCAAAAAAGGAATCAATTACTGGCTAATAAAGGAGGATGAAACATGCGGCCACAAAAATGGTAATCCCGCCAATCCCTAACAAGTGTTGCAGTTTTGAAATAAGATTCAGTAGTTAATTCTGAGAGTGGCATCAATTACTGGCTTATAAAGGGGGTGATGCTGAATTTGTTGTAACAAAGCAACAAGCATCATGTCTGGGTTGGTCCCATTTTTGTTCACTACTTAATGGGAAAAGACAACAATACAATAGCTTCAATTCAACATTTATTTAAAACAGTACCAAAACAAGTAGCACAACATCTCAAAGCACACTGCACATCATGTGGTTGAGACCAGGATTTGAAACAACTCACCATGAAGACTGGAAACAAATCTCGATCTCCTTTTGTGCAGTTCCACCAAAATTAAGCAAAGTCACCGGTGTGACATTCAAGTTGGACTGCACAAAACACTCTTAAAACATAAGTGTTTTGAGTAGCGAAGCAAAATGTTGCAATAGCAACAAGTTGAATCGTACCCCTGTTTTAACAGAGGAAAAAAAGGAAACAATTACTTGCCGATAAAGGAGGATGAAACAAAGGTGACAGAAAGAAGCATCGAACTTATCTTGGATGGAAAACAAAGTAGGACAATAGCATTTCTAAAACGGTTGCATTGATTCATATTAACAGAGACATTCTCTTGAAACAACATTCATTAAAAAATGGAATTTACTTTTAACAGTGGCATTGCTTCAATTTTCCGGCGGCATTCTTTGATTAACAACAGCAAAATAGTTGTATGGGACATGCCAGCACCATATGCGTCCACACGTATAAATGGGTGATGCAGAGTATGCAGCCAAGCAGCATATATATGCTGGTCCCATATTTGTTCTCTTTGAACCTTCTTCCTATGTGAGGGCAGCAAATCTAGTCCTGCACAAACTACCCGACCCCCCAGTTTCTTTCCCTTTTCAACAAAGAGATCGGTTCCTTACAGATGTGTGTACTGGGTTACCCCATTTTTCCCTTTTCGACCTCCAAAGCGGCTGGATAGCCAGTCTATACTACTTTCCGCCCCTCCTTTCCTCATTGAACCACGTCCTAGATTCTTGCTCCAGCCCACAGCACCCTTCTTTCCTCTTTGAACCAAGACCTAGATTCGACTACAGATCGAAAAAGATCCACATGCAGCTAGAGCAACAACGGTTTCAAAGAAACTTATACCTTAGGGTCGTCGGGATGTGGCAAGGCGTGCGGCGGGAGGCCAGATCTGCCCACACTACGTACGGTAACGAGGAAGAAGGGGTCGGTGGCCCTCCCGCACAGGCGCTGGGTGAAAGAGAACAGCGCAGCCGGTAGTGGATTGCCTCCCTCGACGAAGGCGATAGAGTGAACGCTGCACCTCCTCCCCTTCCCGGTGCGACGGGATACGGGCGCCTCCTTCACCAGCTGTGAGGGGGCAGAGAGAGACAAGAGGCCAACGCAGTCTTGTTTAGATCTGGTGAAGAGAGGGTGAGAGACTGTGAATATAGCAAACCCTAGCAAATGAACGCTGAGCCTCCACCGTGTAACATATATGTAGTGCGGCGAGCGTGTGGAGGGTGCAAACCCTAGAGAACAAGCGCTGAGGCTCCCACTTATATATATATACTACTGTAGTACAAACTGAGCTCCAGTGCCTTCACTGCACCTGCTTTCGGCTGTATGACAGGTGAGCCAGCCACATTTTGGGCCCACCTGTCATAAATCCAAAGGCAGGTGCACTAAGTCAATGAAGCTGCGTCCATATAGTACTCTAGTGTATACGACTAATATATAGTGGAGTGGTTTTCTTATTCTCTCCATAACAATCGTTTTAAATTGTGTAAGTACGAAACGAAATTGTTTATTTAATGTACAGTGAAGAAAACTAGTACTACTTATGATGAACTAACGATCCACGCCCACGCGTCCTGGTCGCACTTCCTGTCCTTCACGTGTGGTACACTACCCTCCCTTAAGTGAACAACCATACATGCGGCAAATTACTGGAAACGTGTGAGAGTGTGTACAAATAAAGAATTTTAATTTCAATTTTCGGAAAGGTTTGAGAGTATTACAAAGTTTGACTTCAGTCAAATCTAATATGCGGAGTAAATAAAAATGTAGGGCTACTACGTCCATCCGGGTTTTTAGTCCACACCATTTTTTAAATCAAAGTTAATAGCTGGGCAAATAAAATTACAAGGGAGCTGGAGACAAAGTTGTGAGAAGGCTTAGAAATCAATAAAAAACTTATGCTCTTAGTACCAACGTCGATGCTTCTTCGAGGAAACATTTGGTTCATAGCCAATTGTGGGATAAAATTGCACCAACGTGAAAGACAAGTGTGTCTCCAATGCAACCAAGGTGAACTGACGAAGGATATCATCTTTGTGCATAACAAGCAATGAGCACTGATGGAAGACATCTTGTTTTTCATTGAAAATTGATCAGCTTCACCAGCCGACGCAACTATGAGGCGCAACCATGAGCATCGGTAGGTCATCGTGGTGATGCATCATCCATTTGGCATCAAGTTTGGGTGAGGCACCTATGAAGTTCGACAAATCCTCACCGTGGTCTGTTTCTTCTCAGTAATCAAGCTCGAGGAAGGAAGAACCACGTGGCAGAGGACAGTGAGGCGGAACAACAATGGCCATCCAATTTTGTGCAATTCCACTAAAATTGAGGAAGACATGCCCGGGTATGGAGACACGCATCGCTGTTTTCAAAATTATAAAAAAGGGTTAGCAATGACATCTCAATTGTCAATAAGAATTAAGGAAAAGTACACCAACAAACAGAAGCATCATAATTATCTTGATGGGAACTAAACCAGGATACCCGAGAAAAAAAAAGCATTTCTTCATTTAACCAGTGATAGTACTACCACCATATGGACAATGGCCGCACAACCACCATGTACTTTTTGTCGAAACAACATGTATACCTCCACCGAGGCATAAATCAGGACAACTTTTCGAGTGGCATTTCCTCTATAATAGTACTAGTAGGTGATGTTGGACCTGCCGACGAACACTAGCTACTATGCATGGGGAGCTGGGGAGTAGTCGCATAGAAGAAAACCCGCACGCAGCGACCTAGGGAGCTGGACCAGTACAAGAAGTTATACCTCAGGTGGGCGAGATGTCGTTTAGGCGGGCGGGCGGGATCTGCCCACACGACGGCAGCGAACAAGGGCGCGGAGGATCTTCGTCCGCGCCAGCGCCGGCTCCGAGAGGACGGTGCGCATCGGCTTCCTCCTTCGCCGACGGCAAAAACGTCAACACTGCACCTCCTCACCTCCCGCAGCGGACGGGATTCGGCCGGATCTGTGACCACCGGTGAGGAGAGAGATAGAGTGGACACTGTCAACTTGTTTTGATATGGAGAGGGTGAGGGAGCGAGACGCGAGAAACTCTATCAAACAAGAGGCTATAATGGAGTAAAAAAATCTCTCCATAGCTGTTGTTTTAAAAAGAATACGCGCATTCCTGGAAAAAAGAAACGAAAACTGGCAGACAATTTTTTAAGGGTGTGTCTAGGACACATCTAGATGTGACATAGTTATGTCACATCTAAGTTGATGTCCACAATGTTTGTGGTCTATTTTTTTCCTAGTTTTTTTGTTTCTTGTTGCTACATTATATACTTGTGGGAGCTTAGATGTGATATCCTTAAATAACATCTAGATGTGCATTAGACAAACTGATTTTCTAACGTAGCAAGAAAGAAAACTCGATCAAAAACATGCCCCCGCTTCCAGGTCGCGAGAGTCGTCGCGCACACACACGTAGACATAGACATGCATATCCGTGTTTACGTAAAATTCCATTTCCATCTCCATCTCCAATCATATTTGTTCAACTGGCACATTATTTATGTTGTTAATTATATACGCAGCAATATTAACGTACAACATATCTTGTTTGCGCACGTCCGGACCGCTGCCATGGCCGGTCCTGACCAACCCGAACCCTCTTCATCACCCATGCGTGCTTCCCACCCGAATAGGTCAGTGCCGCATTCATGCCATGCCAGAGCGGACACGACCTCTCACTAGCGTCGGCATTGAAGTGGCGCGCCGGCCGAGAGAGCGTCGCCCGCGCCGCATCCGGGTGCACGCGGTCGCTCCGTGTTCAAAGGTCACAATAGTTGGCTACAACACGCATGTAAAAAGTTCTTCGGAGTCCGTGCTACAGCTAGCTGTCCTCCCCCAACTCGTCAATCTCTTCCAATAGTGCTAGTAGTCCATGGCGCGATCCATCAACAAGCAGGCGGGAAAGTTATCATATACTCGGTTTGCGGTGAGTGGCTTGCCGAGCGACCGTGTGGGGTCGAGCCGTGGAGGAGGGTGAGACACGAACACGACAAACGTGATTTAAACGTTGGTTTTGCTCGATGGCGCGATCCAATGAAACGAAACATTGGTTTCTCTCCGTTTCCATTTTTTCTCCGGAAAAACGGAAAATTTCCACTCCATTTTCATTCCTATTCCAAGGTTGCCCCGTTACAACATTCCATCAAATACAAAGGAAAACTAACATGCATGCTGATGCATCTCAATGATTCACAGATCATAGCCAATATTTACTTCACAACTAAAGAAAAAAGTCATGAGAGAATGTACGAAATAAAAACTACTGATCGAGTAACTACGACGTAAACCCTAAGCCGTAAATATGATTTAATTTCCTGGCCAGGTAGAACCTGTCGAAGGAAAGACGGCTGGCACCCTCGGATCATACGTTGCTTTTGTGCGGTTCCACTAAAATTGACCTGAGCATCCCTGATGGCAAAGATATTGAAGAAGAGTGATTATAATAATAGTACTGGCACTAGTTCATGAGACATAAACTCATCACAAGTAGAAGCCAGTAGAAGTACAGAAAGATCGACATGGAGATGGAGCTACGGAAGTGGAGCAAGCCGGCTCCAAAAGGAAGATGGACTACCATGGACGTCGGGCTGTAGCTAGAAGGGCGGTTGGGACACGGCATCGGCCCATACCGTGGTGACCCCCGATTGGGATGCACCGACTGTGGGTTTTCTCCCTCGCCGATGTCGACCGCGTCTACGCAGAACATTGTTCCCTTCCCCCAGCTGCAGGATCAGGCCTGTCGTTCTATGCTTGTGAAGAGAGCAACCTAAGCAAGCAGGCTTGTAGCTTAGGCTCCTGCTAGTGTATATATAGTGGTTTTCTTTTTCTCTCCATATCAACTATTTTATATTGCGTACATGTCATTCAAGAGTGAAATGATGGTTGCTTCTTCTGACTAACTTACTGTGTGATTTGACTACTCCTTAGTGGCCCCTACACCTACTCCCCCTACGTGTATGCAATAGTCACACATACACATGGACGCAAAAACGCACGCGACGCCCTAATGCATGCTCAAGTGCTCCACCTACACATGCATGCACACACATACTCAGTCAGGTTGAGCTAGTGACCGTATAAACACCGGAAAATATATATATTGAGCGCAATGAGCGTATTATGAAGTCCACTGACCGTACTTTTACAAATATACAGTGACAGACAGTGTATTTATCTCGTTTGAAATTAAGCCATATTAACTGGAGAGGAGGCAGTATGGACTAGCATTACTTTGATGTGTCCCGTCAACTTGCCGAATGAGGAGAAGGTTGCAGGACGGGAGAAGCTTGCGCGCGGTGGCTCGCAGGACAAGGAGAAACTTTTGACTAATGGAAGCTCTCCCTCGCTCAGGCGGTGGACGTGCAACTGTTAATTCGGTGTCAGATTGCCAGAAGCATACACTATACTACTAGTGCTATTATTGTTCGACTTCCCGAATAGGCGAACAACCAAGCGCAAAGTTTACTAGTACTACTACTATAGTCTATAAAGGTACGTACTATACTAGTACTAGGGACAGGATGGAGGAGCGTCTGCACTCTTATTATAATTTTAAAATGTGATACAGCAATCTTCAACACATTTGGTTCTCTTCGAGGGTTCTCGCATGTGATAATGGAAGGTGATTGCATGGAACACTCGCCACAATTCTCGCTTAATTCTGGCTCATATCCTGTTACAAATAGTAGCGCTCGGTAATATTTCCACTTTTTTTTGTTATTCAACATGTAAACAGGTCAACAAACCTTGCGGCGCATCTTCGTGCGAACCGTGCTTGCTGCACTTTGAATGTGGCCGAGAGCTGGCTTGATGAAACACCTCGCTTCCTACTTGTTTTTTTGCGAGGTACATCTCTTCCTAGTGAACAGTGTCTTGGCTGATCATCCTCAGAATGCTTATATATGAATAAAGCTCTCTCGTTTACCCGCAAAAAAGATTAATCCATATTAACCGGAAAGGAGGGAGTATGGACTAGCACTACTTTTTGGTGTGTCCCGTCAACTCGCAGAATGAGGAGAAGCTTGCAGGACAAGGTGAAGCTCGCTTACGCCTTTTGACTAATGCAACCTACCCTCGGTGGACATGGATCAGTCCATTCGGTGTCAGATTGTTAGAGGCATACACTATAGTACCCAACATGCGGAGTACCATCATTGTTCGACTTCACGAAGAGGCGAAGAGCCAAGTGCAGTAGTACGAGTAGTACTACTACTAGAACCGCATGGTGGAACGGCAGCCCAACATATAATGAATGATATCGATCAACCAACCATGCTCGAATATATCTTGGCCTCCGTGCGAGCCCTCTGTGTGTTATCGCTCCTCGTCTCTCTCAAGGAACGGCGGGTTGGCTCTTTACCATCAATTGAGATCGGTTTGCTCACACTCCTGTCCCACATGTCAGTGATATGCCAAGAGGAGGTGCGTTGTCCGACTGGCCATACGCGTACTTGGTTTTGCACCTTCATACTACTCCTCCCTCCATCAAAGTTTACAAGGCGCGCTTCATTATGATGCATTTCTCTCAATGCATTTCCACCACCAGAGAGACATTAGACGTGTTTGGTTTAATGCTCAATTAATTAGGGCGTGGTAACCGCAATCAAGTCCATAATTTTCTCTCCATGTACTGTACTATAACGGAGTGGAGTAAGTGCATGCATGTGTGTACCCGGGGAGGAAGCACTGCCTGCATTTGTATATGCATTATTCCCTCTAGTAATAGACGGCGTGCTATAACTACCAATGCTATTTTTTAGGCCGATCGCTAGTCGCCTTGGTCCCACATATTTTTTTTCTTTTTTGAAGCACGGTGTATAAACAGTGATGGATGGAGTAGTATGAGCGGATTCAAAGAAGAGCGTATTGATGGTTGCTTCTTCAGAGCAACTTACAGTGGGAAAGGTGGGGCTTATGAGTTGACTACTCATTACTCACTCTTAATGCGTCACAACCACCAGGCTGAGTCTCCCATGCGATTATGCACTACCCCCTTGGTTCTTAAATATACTCTGGAGTATTTGTCTTTCTAGAGATTTCAACGAGTGACTACTCAAATATTTGTCTTTTTAGAGATTTCAAATGGACTGGCACATAGGGATGTATATAGACATATTTAGAGTGTAGATTCACTCATTTTGCTCTGTATGTAGTCACTTGTTGAAATCTCTAGAAAGACGAATAGAATATTTAGGAACGGAGGGAGTACACATACGAAGCAAAATGAGTGAATCTAGACTCTAAAATATGCCCGTTTGAAATTTGTAAAAATACAAATATTTAGGAGCGAAGGAGTATAATTTTGTGCACGGGACATGGACCCGGATGATGAAGAGGCTTCTGGCAATTCTATCAAGATCCCATCATTTGTTTACATAATTGACGTACTATACAAATAATTTTCCAGCAACATGAAATTGTACAATGGTGTGAGCTTTCAGCTTTTGTTTCGCGTGTCTTGCCATCGATGCTTTTTCGGAAACAATAAAAAACTAACTTCCTTGCTAATGCATGTCAATTATTAGCAGATCAGAGCTAATAATTACATCACAACTGAAGACAGAGTTGTGAGAAGGTGTTAAATTAAAATTGATCCATGCTTTCATTGGCAGCAACGTCCCCCCAGCTCTGTCTAAATCAACAAGGCATGTTGGGAAAAAAAGTAGCTGTCTGGAGCATGCAACATTCCGATCATTTTGTGCAGTTCCACTAAAATAGAGCTGAGCGTCCCTGTTCCAAAGATATTAAGTGTGATTACGATAATAGAGGGCTGCTGATGAAACAATAAACACACAAATAGAAGCCGGTCACCTTTGCAGTCTCTCTTAAGACTAACTAGTTGGAGAAGATTAGGCTCGGAGTTGGATGAGGAGGATAGAGCAAAACCAATCTCCCTTTGTGCAGTCACACTGAAATGTAGAGACGTTTCCCGTGTGACATTTTAGTACAACTGCACAAAACACTATTAAGAAAAAAGTGATTTGTGCAGTTCACCAAAAGGTCGCAATAGCAACGAGGTGAAATGGATAGCCCTATTTGCAAAAAAGAGGTAGAAAGGAAACAATTACTGGCCAATAAAAGTTGATGGCACATGCGACGACAAAAAAGAAGCATATTCCTTGTCCTAAGGGAAGACAACAACATGGTTGTGTTTGTGTAAAATGGTGTGAGGACGAGAATGCAATATGGAAAGTACGCCGAACGAGCTACGTTTTGGGAAAAGAACTATGGAAGATCCACATGCAGCAACGTGGGAAGACGGGCAGTGGAGCAAGGCCAGAGGGGATAGCTGGAGGTCGTCGGGATGTAACTAGGTGAGCGGCGGCGGGCGGAATCTGCGAGCAGGTGGCGTAGGCCCTGCCGCGCTAGAGCTTGGTCAGAGAGAACAACGTGTACCGTAGATCGGGACGTGCTGCCTCGGCGCCGTCGAACGGAGAAACGATGCACTTCCTCCCTTTCCCCCAGCGGACGGGATGCAGTCGGATCAGTGACCAACAGTGAGAGAGAGAGGCCACCGCACTCCCTTTCCCCCGGCGGACGGGATGCGGCCGGATCAGTGACCAACGGTGTGAGAGAGAGAGAGGCCACTGCAGCCTTGTGTGAGATACTCTGAAGAGCGACAAACCAGGCAGGCATGCTCCATTGTATATAGTGAGCGAACTACCTTTTTCTCCATAAAAATCATTTTATATTCTGTGTAAGTGCCATTGAGGGCTATAACTTTATTTAAAAATAACGCGGCAAGGCGTCAATTCGAACTTTGTTTCGTGCACGCGTGGTACACGACCTCCCTAGGTAAACAACTGCTACAAGCGTTCAAATTAGCACGTGGGCTGCCATTTCATAAAGAAATGAGCTCCGCCATGTACCCGCGCGGGTGTGGCTAGGCACGAAGCGTGAGTACGTGCACGGTGCACCTATTCTCTTCTTGTATACGTACACCACCTACGTGGGGTTGTGTGAGAGAGATAAAAACCTAGAGAGATATAGTGTGTGGGTTCTTGAGAGTTTTTTGGGGGGGGGGGGGCAAACAAAAAATATAACATATGCAATGTGTGTGAAATAGAGTCCTGGATATAGCATATATATAGAGGGGGCGATCCACGAGAAGAGAGTGGAGGCATCATCGGATTGATGTGTCCATAGAATCGAAGAGAGGGATGATGTGTGTGTGTGTGTGCGCGCGCGATCGATAAAGAGTGCCATCGATTTTGTGTGTGCCCACATCAAAGATATAGAGTGGATGGCCTACTGGAACGTGAGATGGGACATGTGCAGTTTGTCTCTGTGGCATGGATACCTACCTGCGGCGCTCGACTATCGGTGTGTGGTGGGGGAAGAGGGAGGCCCAATTAACTATAGAGGTACAATGGCTGGTATATGTGTGGAGGAGGAGAGAGTCCTAGCTCATGTATTAAGGAGATCAATCTGCCTCATGTATTAAGGGAGATCGATCGGCATCCATGCATATGTGCAGGAGAGGAATAAGGTTGGGAGAGAGACATAGCTAGAGTGTTGGAGCGGGTGGTAGTGGAGTTGCTTCTAACAAATGGTGGGATAGGCTTGCTAGACAAACGGAAGGCACGCCCGCAATATCAATAAGAGAGGAGATGGCTGCTTATTGTCTGTGCACGTGCGTGCGAGAGACGGGTCAGGAGGCATGCACGAATGATGAGGGGGGACGATGTGGCTGTCGTAAGCAGACGTAACTACATAGGAAGATCAATCGACCTTTGTTAGAGAAAGGAGAGACATAACTTGTGAGGTACGTCGATCGATGGGGGGGTAGTTAAAGTCGATCTAGGTATATGTTGGGAGATCAATCGGTATACATGCATGTGTGCGTTAGAAGCAAATGAGGCACGAGGAGAAGGATAGAGAGAGAGAGAGGTATGCATGTAGGAGGTGGTACGAGAGGCATACTATATCGAGTGGGGAGGAGTGTGCGAGTACGAGAACGATGAAAAGAGTGGTGGGAGTGAGGCATGGACGGTGACAAGAGAAGAGAGGAAGCTTGTGTTTGTGCTAGGCACACCTGGCTAGAGAGGCATATCGATCGATGTGTGCCGTAAAGAAGGAGCTGGGAGGCCTACACACACCGTGGGTGAACGACCTAGAGTGAAAAGACGAATTTGCGCGATGGAGCTAGAGAATGCTGAGGGAGGGTGAGAGGGATGCGGGCGTGTGCATGCACAAGAGAAAGTTAGCGCTAGCTACAAAGATAAGAGGGTTGTGTGGGTGTAAAAGACGAATAGAGATCATATATACTTCATTATAAAAAAGCGAATTTGGATATTTGAAGAATTTATCATAGTGTTTCAAACTGACACATGTGTGAATATATATAACGGTGATACACATGGTGTGGTTATGAACATGTTATACTGATTTAATATATTTTATCTCTACTCTTATAAAAACGGAGTTGTTGATGATGGTGTGCCTGCCATCCTGCATTATAGGCCGTCCGATTTATATCTGGTGGATAGCAAGGAAACTATGATGGTTGAAGTTGGCAACAATCATGATTGTAGATTCTTATTGAAATAGAGAAACGAATTCAAATTTAGTTTGAATTGCAGCGGTAGTATAGACATTTGGAATGCACTAAAATGTTGGTATGAGTAGGTTACATGCATTATATAGCAAGTGAAAAAATTTAATCGGACATAACATGGATTCATACTCCCTCCTTCCATCTATATAGGGCGTAATGAGATTTTTAAGACCACCTTTGACTATTGACAAGATTAATAGTACATGACATGCACAATGTGAAAATTATATCATTGAAAGAACCTTTCACAGACGAATTTAACGGTGTGCTTAGTGTAAGTTGCATGTCATATACCATTGCTCTAATATTTGGTCAAAGTTAGCATCGAAAAACGCATTACGCCCAATATAGATGGAAGGAGGGAGTAGCTTTGAATAGCATTTGTATAGTAAAACGGGGAAAGACTCTCTCTTTGTGTGGTGTGAATAGTTTTATTTTGTTCATTTTCATTTGGTTGAGGGAAGTGCGAATTGATTTGGTACGTACAAGTACAATATTACTACATGTTAGGCTTGTCCCTAAAATTCAACCCGCGTCTTGTTATATCCCGAAAATGCAGATATCGTGCTCCCAAAACTGGCGCCTTAACAACCCGTGCCTTGCTATCCCGAAATTACAACACGCGCGAAAACTCCCTCCAGCTGCCAAATCCCGACACGCGAAATCCCCCTTCTAACCCTGAGCCGAAAGGGCTGCTAGTTCAAATCGGTGGGGGGTACTTTTGTAACACACCCTACATTATGGACAAGCGCGTCCCTGAGTCATGCTTCACCCCCTCCCATCGCCCCCTTTTCGCCATTCGAAATCCCAGGCCGCCATAACCTCTCCGCTCCAGCCGCGAAACCCCACCCTCCTCCGTCCATGACGTCACCGCTGCCCAGCCGGAGCCTCTTCCCCGACGATGTCGTCCACCGCAACAGCTCGACGTCCCTCGTCCACTTCCCCGGATGAGGATCCGTCGTCCATCTCGCCATCCCGCCGGTTTAGCCGCCCCGTCCTCCACCTCCAAGGAGCTGCTCCGATGATCGCCTCGTCTATCGTGGCTGCTCCATCCCCATAGCGCCACCTTAACCTGCTCCACCGGAACCGCAACATCCTCACCGACTCCTCGGACGAAGCCGAGGCCTACTCGGCGCCACCAAAGAGGTTGTACACTCATTGCATTGCACCTTCTCCTTAACTCGACCTCCCGGCGCCTACGGTGCTCCATCCCGCACCCCCATGGAGCGGCTACCTTGAAGCCGGCGCCGCGGGTGACATCTCCACGGCGGCTCTCCCCCAGTGTGAGGCCCCTTCGGCGGCGGTGTCCATACCAGCCAGATCTGTTGTTGCTGCTCCGGCTCTTGCTCGCTCACGCTGCTGCTGCTCCGGCTCTCGCTCGCCCAGCTGCTGCTGCTGCTGCTCTCCCCCTCGCTCGTGCTGCTGCTCTACTCCGATTAAGCCACACTTCAGTCGACTGAATCGACTTTTGGGTCAGTCGATTTTCAGGGGTTGGGGGGCTCGCCGGAGTGAAGGAAGAACCACCCGCAGCGGGGACGGGGGCTCGCCGGAGAGGGACCCCACTATTTATCTTAGGGTTCAGGGTGGGGCGGGGGGCCTAGAGGGCTGGCCGGGGCGGCGGTGGCGAGTTGTTTCGAGGCGGTTCGGCCGGTGGTGGCTGGCGGCTTAGGGGTTGCAGGTTGAAGATGAACTGCAGGCCCTCCCTAAACTACATGTCAAGTGCCTCTCTGCTACCATTGCGTTTAGTTTCGACAGTAGCATTCAGATTCCACAGTAAATTTCAGTTTTGACAGTTAAGTTTAGAGTCAACAGTTTTTACCTCATCTGTTGTAGTCAGGTGGTTTTTGGTGATGTTAATTTTACATCATCTATTGGAGATGCTATTAGAATCCTAGTTGAGATTGACGATGTCTATCTTGTGCTGCTTCAGCCTTGACGTCTTACGGCTCACCGGAGCTGCTCCAATGACAGAACGATCCATCACAACAGAGCAGTGCCCTGGATGCCGTCTACAGATTCCTTAGATCTTCCTCCACACCTCCGACAGCCACCTCTGCCTCAACTGCTTCAGCGACCAACCCAATGATGCTGAGGTCGACACGGCTACGGCAAAGAAGTTGTACACTTGTTGCATCACTTATTACTATACATTCACGTCGATCCATTAGGGCTATTTTGGTTCAATGGAAAAACGTTGATCCACTAGTTGTTACCATCACTCTAAATTTCTGCATGCTCTCCTTACATGATGTCACCATATTTTTTGTGTATGCATGTCAGATATTGTACACAGTCATGCTGAACATGTAGAGAAAAAGAGAAGAGTTTTGCGCGGCAATACAATGTCATGCAGACATCGCTCAATGGTGGGTTCAATGGGAAACCCTCCCCACCCCTCTCCAGATTGTAATCCAGAGGAAGATACCTGTTCTGAGGCTGATTCAGACGCCGCTGACCACTCCTATTTACCCCCCATGGTGTTTGCTCTACCTTGGCATGATGATGTTAGTCATATCATGCATATGTTGCCTTGCAGTGCCTACTTTTGACATCATATATGTCATCTGCTTAGTTTAGACATGTTCTATAATGCCACCTGTTTAGTTTCTATATCATATATGGGAATTATGCAGTCTCATGTCTTTTAGCCAGCCATAATATATGTGAAATGTGCAATGCCATCATGTTTAACCAGGCATCATATATTCGAATGATATCTTGCCCATCCTTTTCTTCATTACATTTCCATTTGTCGACAATGTTTGTACATTAAACTACTCTTCTTGTAAATCAGCCATTTGGGTGGGAGATGGAAAAATCTGGAGTGAAAACAAGGCCTTCAGAGCAGACAGTGCTACCTGTCGAAGCAGATCTCTTATTGGGTCCCGATAGCTCCTCAGAGATGGATTCAGAGACATATGACCAGTCCTATTCCCCCACTGAGGTGTATGCTCTAACTTGGCACGGTTATACTGCTCATATCATGCATATGGTGTATTGCATTGCATAGTTTAGAGATCATATACACAATAATCAACACCATGTTCTTAGTTCAGACATCATATTGAATGCCCTTTGTTTAGCATATAAATCACATATGTGAATTAAATGATGTGATCCCGATTACTTAGATAACATGTAGGTGAATTATGTCATGCGATGCTGTTTAGTTATTCATCATATCTTTGAATTATGTTATGCTATGCTATCCAGTTTAGATAGACATCATATATGTGAAATTATGTCATGCTATCCGTTTAAGTTAAACAATATACATGCCAACTATTTTATGCCCTCTTTCTTTCACACTATCTATTCCATCTGTCTCTCATACAATGTGTGTACATTCAACTATGTTTCCTGTTTATCAGCCATTTGAATTGGAGCGGGTGATGCCAGTATCTAGCGGACTAAAAACATGGTCTTCAAATAAAACAGTGCTACCTCTTGGTGGAGATAGCACCCCGGTTGTACATGCACAAGAACCAGCCCTACCACACATAACTCAAACTCTCGCAGATTGTACCCCCGCTGCGATGGACAGAGAACCAGCTTCACCCAATCTAACCCCAACCCCAGCCGATAGTAACCCAGTTCCTGTTAACACAGCACCATCTCCACCACAGAGCTCCCAAACAAGAGTAGTTAGTAAGGCAGCTCCAGTGCCCAAAGGGCCAGTACTACCACGGCGAACCCCAACTCCACCAGTTAGTACGCCTATTCCTGTGCAGGAAGCATAACCAGCTAGTCGTAGTTTAGCATCTATCGCATTTGATGTTGTTAAATCGTATGTGCGTATCTTCCCATCTTGGAAATATTATACCGAAGATGAAGGAAAATGCCAGTTGCAGGTGTTTGTCCAGGAGTTATGTGTAAGTAATGTTATTCATGGCAATTACTTTGCTTCGTCCCATACATCCTACCTCCATGATGGTTATAATACAGCAAATTTTCCCATTTTTCTCTACAGAGAAGGACCGATTTGGAAACTCAGGATGAGGTAACCTGTGCTAATACCTCTGCTATCTTCAAGAATGCTTGGTGGCAGTATCGGAATTACCTGAAGAAAACATACTTCACCGGAATAGAAACTCATCAAATTCCCATATGTTCTCCTGAGACACATTTACTGGACGATGACTGGGAACGCCTTGTTCTGTACTGGTCCCGAACCAAGAATGTGGTAAGGCCTATGAGCTCATTTTCTATTTTTAAGTATTATATTCTTGCGTCTTACCGTACTCTGTTCATGTAGAACAAGTGCCTAAACCTGAAGAACAACTTTTCTAATTTAAGATTCCATTGCTATCATATTTCAAAAAAGCGCTAGGCATTAATTGTGCGTTTTGCCACCGCCTTGCGCTTTACTAAGCAAAGCGCATGATTATGCGCAGTTATGCACAGATTATGCGTAGTTCTGCACAATGCGTTTTGCCAACGCCTAGAGCCTAGGCGCGCTTAAGCGCTCGGTTAGGCGCGCCTTTTTTAACTATAATTGCTTTGCTCTTGTATCACTGTATTTACTCATACAAACTTATTTTTAAATTGAAGGATCCAATTGAAACTCCAATGGCACAGCAGGTATGTTCACGCATGTTTCTTTAACATGTTTGCTCTTATCAATAGCTCTGTTGATTTCAATTTCAATTGTGTATACAGTTGACTTTCATATCATGCACATTAGGGCATCTCCAGCCGAGCCCCCAACAGGCCCCCCCAGGCCACTTTTTTGGCGCCGGCGCCGAAAAAACGGCCCAGTCGCGCCCCCAGGACGCCGAAAATCGCCGGTTCGGACCTTTTTTCCGCCCGGTGGTCACAGGCCGAACTTGGCGCGCTGGGGAGCAGTTGGGGGCTTCGGCGCTAAGGAAAAGCACGCCTGGCCCACACCGACAGGGGAAAAGTCAAGGTTTTCTTCCCCCCGCGCCCTCGGGCACCACTAGCTATATCCCGGCGACGGCCACCGCCCTACTCCGCTAGATAGCCATTCCCCGCCGAAAAATAGTAGCGCTTCGCTGCGGCAGCCCCTCCCATAGCAGATGGGCGTTTCCGGCCGCCGTTTCCGGCCGCGGAGGCGCGGTTTAGCGGCGGGTACACGCCCACCGAGCGCAGGGTGTTCGGCGTTTTGCCTGTCTCGGCGATGGATTCAGATGAGGAGGAAGAGCTCGCCGCGCTGCTGGAGGAGGAAGCCGCGGCCGACGTCCAGGAAGAAGAGCATCTCATGGTGCTCGCCGCCCTCGCCCAGCTGCTGGTGAGCAATGAAAAGCCGCGGTGAGGTGGCTCGGCGCCGGTGCGGGTGAAAGCAAAGAACCGACATCATCTCGAAGGCTACTGCATGCTCTACTCCGACTACTTCGCCGATGCTCCACTTCATGGCGAGAAAACATTTCGGCGTCGTTATCGGATGAGCCAAAAGCTCTTCCTCAGGATTGTGAATTCCATCCGGGAGTTCGACAACTACTTCAAGTGCAAGATGGATTGCACTAGCGCTCTTGGATTCACCTCCATCCAGAAGTGCACGGCAGCGATGAGGATGCTTGCATATGGAGCTCCAAGTGATTCATTCGACGACTAGGGCCGCATGGCCGAGTCCACCAGCATAGAGTGTTTCTACAAGTTCTGTCGGGCAGTGGTGGCAGTGTTTGGGCCACAATACCTGAGAACACCCAATGCGGAAGACACTGCTCGGATCCTAGCCCAGAATGCAGCAAGAGGATTTCCTGGGATGCTTGGAAGCATCGACTGCATTCATTGGAAATGGAAGAATTGCCCATTTGGTTGGCAGGGGATGTACAAAGGCGCCAAAGGCGGTTGCAGTGTGGTGCTTGAGGCGATAGCCACACAGGACCTCTGGATTTGGCACTCCTTCTTTGGTATGCCAGGAACTCACAATGACATCAACGTGCTGTAGTGCTCTCCTGTTTTTGCCAAGCTCGTTGAGGGCCATTCTCCTCCGGTGAACTTCTAGATCAATGGGCACCAATACAACAAGGGTTACTACCTAGCAGATGGCATCTATCCGAGATGGTCGACATTTGTGAAGACGATCTCAAACCCTGCGGCAGGAGGCAAGAACGCCTGGTTTGCAAAAGTTCAGGAGGCTTGCAGGAAGGATGTCGAGCGGGCATTTGGTGTGCTCCAATATCGATTCGCTATTGTTCGGTACCCCGCTCAGACCTGGTCCAAAGATCAAATGTGGGAGATTATGACTTGCTGTGTCATCTTGCACAACATGATCATCTAGAGCAAGCAAGAAGACCCAGTGTTTGACACTGAACCATACTACAGGCAGGGTCCTCTAGCCGAAGTTGATCACCGTCTACCGGCAACTTGGACTGCCTATCTTAGTATGCGTCAGGAGATCCGAGACCCACAGGTGCATCATCAACTGCAGAAAGATCTGATTGAGCACCTATGGAGGCTCAAGGGGGACGCCGTGTGATGAAATACGAGTTTTTATTTGTTGAACTATATAATTTGTTGTTGTACTATTTTGTTGAAGTATTTGATTTTTCTGTGATGAAATATGTGATAAGAAATAATTGTGTTGATAATTGAACGCCGAGACACGGCGAAACCACACCAAATATGGGCCTATTCTCACCCATATGGGCCCTTTATTCGCCGAAATTGGGCTGCAAAGTGGGCCAATTTCGGCGCCTGGGGACGAGCTGGGGACGACGACTGGGCGCAAAACCGCCCCCAGCGCCGATTGTATCGCCGGCTCGCCCCCAGGGGGCGATTTTTATGCGTCCTGGGGGGAGGGCAACGGCTGGAGATGCCCTTACTAGCACCACAACAGCCAATAGTGTAGTTGTACATGTAGACCCGCGGTACCCATCTGAAATCTTGTTGTGCCGTGTAGTTTCCCACGCTTTGTATTCTTTCGCTGCTGCTTTGTCTTGAACTGATATGATTTGAACTGTGTCTCTATTTAGATTTGGCAAGACAATGTAGTGACCATAGGACATAGATATATGTTTATTTGATGCTTTTATTATGTACTAGTACTTGGCAATAGAAGACTTGGTAGTTTAATCCTGTCCACCTTACTAATGAACTGGTTCACCGAAATGAGTTTCATATACTAGTACATGCTAAACTCGTTATGTGTCTGCTTGTTTCTTCTTTTAGAATGCTGACAGAATATTGGGGAAGAGTGCCTTATTAAGCACTGGTAAAGGAAGTAATGCAGATAAGGTTCAGGATAGTGACACATCCTTGCTGGTCTCCAACAAAGCTGATAAAACAGCTAAGGAAGACTATCTTGAAGACAGCAAGACAACCCCAAAGTCCTGTCTTGGTTTAGTGTTCGAGTTACTGGCCACTACCGCTAGCACAAGCTGTTCAAACTCACTGTATGAATCAGTTCGGTTTCTTGAGTCTCAACTACGAGGTGAAAGACATCAATCAGCTATGCTCCGACAAGAAGCGGAAGGACTGCGGAAGTCCCTGGAGCATTCAGATGCATACTTTCTGGTGCAACAGTAAGCGTTGGAGGATTTTAGCGCCAAACAAGACAAAGCTATTCATCTTGCTAAGCTTATTGCCAGCATGGTGGATACCCAGGATAACGTTTCTTAAGCTCTTCTGAAGTTGTTTCAGTTATGCTCTTGTTTTTCTGTCGCGTTTATTTGCACTAGTGGCCAATTTTGACGGCCAGTGTATGTAATGTGCTGCTTTGTTCCCTATATTTGCACTGGTGGCGAACTTTCATGCCCAATGGATGTAATATGTGTAATAGCGGTAATAGGCTAGCGTTAATTGCTTGCTTATTTATTTCCTTATTGTCTTGTTTAGTTGTTTGCTTGTTGTCACTACTTTTTCTGTTTTTTTCTAGTGGCCACAATAGCCCATTTTTGGTAACTAGGCCAAAATAATCATGGCAACACATGGACTGTTGTAACCATGGGCCTCCTGCAGGCCGTATGATCCATGGGCCTTCGTCTGGCCGTAGGATCCATGGTCCTTCTATACGGGCCTTAGGGTCCATGGGCCTTCTACGGGCCGTAGGGTCCATGGGCCTTCTACGGGCCATACGATCCATGGGCCTTCTACGGGTCGTACTATCCATGGGCCTCATATGGGCCGTAGGATCCATGGGCCTTCTACGGGGCGTATCATCATTTTGCCAATCATGGGACGTACTATTCGTGGACCATAACGGGCCGTTAATAGGCCGCATTTGATAACTCTATGAAAACAGCCCAACGGTTTTTTTGACATGAAAATGGCCCAACGTATTAACGGTCCGCAAACGGGCCGATTGTAATGACGGGCTGAATTTGGCCCACAAGCAGAAAATGACAGTAACGGGCCGTATGTAACCGAATGCTGCAAATGAGCCCAAGAATCAATGGGCCCTGAGAAGGCCGAAGTGATACACTATTCATTATGGGCCAGTTTCACCACGAGCTGTTAATGGGCCAAGAGTTACAAAGGTCCTCATATGGGCTGAAAGAAGTCATGGGCCACACATGGGCCGGAAGTTAAAACGGGCTGAATCATATTGGACGTCCCAGATGACGCTACTAGGCCTAATTCGGATAGGGCGTAACGGGCCCTGGGTTAGCGGGCTGTAGATGGGCTATATGCAAACAGGCCGTAAACAGGCTTTCCATGGGCCGGCCCGCCACCTTTTGGCCAAGTCAAACGGGCCTGCCTTTTCACAGGAATGGGCCTCTGTTGGGCCGTGCCACGTGTCGTCGTATCATAGGCGCCTTCGGTCCAATGAGCGGATGACATCTGTCCCAACGGTGAGCCGACACGTGTTTCCTCCAGCCAATGATGATTTTACACGTGGAAAATCCCCATTGGTCGGGGCTGTTAACAGGTTATCGGACCCAAAACCCGACCCGATACCTTAACGGCGTTCCATTATGGTGGATGCCAAATGTTGGTCACCCTTGACGAAAGCACTTCTGTGACGCGCGATTTATCGTCATGGAAGTGGACACTTCCGTGATGATAATTTTGGTAATGTCATGGAACACTTCTACGACAGCACATGTATGACTATCTTGATTCTGTCATAAAATCGTCATGGATGTACCTGCATGACAAAAAACATGACCTACTGTGACAAACACGTATCATCACAGAAGTGTATTTTTTTGTAGTGTTGCGAGTAGTTGTTATTTGTGTGCAGGTGTTGTTTACATTGTGTTGCTTGATTCTCCTACTGGTTCGATAACCTTGGTTTCACATCTGATGGAAATACCTACCGCCACTGTGCTACATCATCCCTTACTCTTTGGGGAAATACTGACGTAGCTTCAAGCGACATCATGTATCCAGGCAGGTAGTCCACACCCGACCCCCATACTCCTCCTCCTTCCATATCCCACATGCCGCAACCACCAGCGCGACACCTTCCACCCAAATCACCGACCCCTCCACCAAATAAGCGCCACCCTAAGCCGTGGTGCACGCAGTATAGCTAGGATCTCAAGGAGCATTTGGCAGCGGAGAAGCAAATCGTGGCCGCACACGCGGATGAGGTTGCGATGGCTACCATTTGTGCCGACCCCCAGATCTTGGAGGCGCACCTCCCTGTCGAGTCCACCGTCAACGCCTCATACGCCAATGACATGACGTAGTTGGCTACTTTAAACGACAGTTCATTGCGTTTTCTCGAGCCCACCCTTTTAATGGCTCGGTTAATTAGTTGTCATGTTTAGTTAACTATTTTGTTTCATTCTGCAAATGTGATGTTCAATTCTTCAAGGTGAAATTTTGTATTGTCTTCCATGTGAGAAATAAATTGAATTTTTCTTTACAAAATACATGAGAAACAAATACACTTGCTATATTTCCAAGTTGTCAAGCATGCTTGGTTTGGTTAACTATCTGATCTTCTAGTATGTTATACATTGTGCAATGTGTTGCTTAGTTAATGTTTGGTTCATTTGTTGTGGTGTTTAGTTAACTGTTTGGTTCAATTCTGCAAAGCGATGTTCAATTGTTGTGGGTGCATTCTGTTATTGTATACCATGTGATAAATAAATCGAATTTGGCTGTACTAAATACATGAGATACAAATACAATTGCTATATTTCCAAGTTGTTAAGAATGCTTGGTTTGGTTAACTATCTGATCTTCTATTCGGAGTATGTTATATTGTGCAATGTGGTGCTCAGTTAACGTTTGGTTCATTTGTTGTGGTGTTTAGTTAACTATTTGGTTCAATTCTGCAATGCGATGTTCAATTGTTGTGGGTGCATTCTTTTATTGTATACCATGTGATGAATAAATTGAATTTGGTTGTACTAAATACATCAGAAACAAATACAGTTGCTATATTTCTAAGTTGTTAAGCATGCTTGGTTTGGTTAACTTTCTGATCTTCTATTAGGAGCATGTTATATTGTGCAATGTGGTGCTTAGTTAATGTTTGGTTCATTTGTTGTGGTGTTTAGTTAACTGCTTGTTTCAATTCTGCAATGCAATGTCCAATTGTCGTGGGTAGAATTTTGTATTGTTGTGCATGTGAGGAATAAGTCAAATTTGACTACACTTAATACATGAGAAACATATACAAGTGCTATATTTCCTAGTTCTTGATCATGCTTGGTTTGGATAAATGGGCTTTCCATGTGGCTTGAATTAATCTGATGAATCTGCAATGTGCTTATTTTTCATCAACATATTTTACTGATAGAATGCAAACCCTTACTTAACCTGATGACTAACTACCTTATATGTGTTGCAGGGAAACAATGCGAAGCACTTTGGTTTACAGTTGAGGTTTGCACATGCATGGTCCTTTGTCTAATAGCACATTATTGTGCAATTGCAGGAACCATTCTAATATTTAGGTTTTTAACAATTTGGTCTTGCACATGTAAGTCCTACTGTCAGAGGTTTTGACCCACTGTTCGACCCTTTTTGCATATGGGGAAATGAGTTGTCCATGAATATCAATCAAGTCAAGAAACTCAGAAAGATTGTTAGGATAAAGAAACTAGCAACAAAAAACAACAAGATCTTTGTCTGCACAATCAAGAAGACATCAGTTCACTACAGGATGGTACTAACTATTATACCTTGCCTTTTTTATTTCTTTGCCCCATTTCCAATATAGAGAAGATATTTATTCACATCCTTGTTTTCAGGCCATTCCAGAGCAGTCCATTGATGATTACCTCTCAAACCACATGTATGGTCAGGTGGCGAGGAAGGTAATCATACAACACCCATGATTCAATATTGAAGTGTTCCCAAAGATGACGAAGGATGGACAGTCAATCATCCACAGGCACTGGCCTAAAGTTGCAAAGACCTTCAACATCAATTAAGGCTCAATATTCGCCTTCTGCTTCAGTAGTTTTCCAGATGAGATACATCTGTCGATGTACCGTCTATGATGCTATATTTGAAAGGTTATAGATGTTGCATGTGAAACTTAGTGTTGGTGCAGTTGTGTAATGGGGTAGCTAAGTGCTGAAGCTATATGATGTTGTACTCTGATGTATTTCAATTATGAAAATGAAATATATTGTGTGCCTAATATGAAATGTCAATTAGATTAATAAATGGATTATTAATAATAGGATATTTTGCCTGGTAATTGGGCTTTTCTATTGCAAATGATTATTGAGAAAACACCGTGGGCGATGACCTCAGGCAACACACACAGTTTCTAGGAATAAACCGTGTTAGATTAATGGAAAATCACACATGACATCCTCTTGAAAACTATTTGCGTTAGGCCACCTGGCGCAAAGGTTTACCACATAAAAACTGTGTGTGATGGACAACCTTTGCCACACAGTTTCTTCTACGCACCGTGCGTGATGCATTCAATAACGCAAATGATAAAATTGTTAATACCGTGTGTAATGGAAACGTTAGCACAAACGATTTAACGGGGAAAATTGTGTGTGATGTACCTGTGAACAGAAACATTTTCCTTGAAGCGACTATGTGGGATGTATATACGAATGGAAACATTTAGCAGGGACTGACTGTGTGGAATATACTTACGACCGGAAATGATTTCTCTTGTATAATTGTATTTTTTGAGCACTACTGTATGTATAACCGTATTTGGCTGCTCGCCGGCCGCACACACCCTCATTTTGCCAAGTGTGTGTGACAGGAGGGCATATCCCTGACGGTTTCTAGGTCGTGTGGGAAGGACCCCGCTATCGCCCAAACTCACTTGACTACGGTTCCAAATGCCGTCGCAGAAAGGGGTTAAAAACCGTTTGTATAGCACCTCGCTATACTAGTGTTTGTGAGTAGTTATGTTTGTTCCAGAGGACATGGGAGAAGTCTTGTTATAAGTAATCATGTGAATTTGGTATTCGTTTGATATTTTGATGAGATGTATGTTGTCTTTCCTCTAGTGGTGTTATGTGAATGTCGTCTACATGACAATTCACCATGATTTGGGCCTAGGGGGTGGCATTGGGAAGTCATAACTAGATGATGGGTTGATAGAGTGACAAAAGCTTAAACCCTAGCTAGTTTACGAGTTGCTTCGTAAGGGGCTGATTTGGATCCATACGTTTCATGCTATGGTTAGATTTATCTTAGTTCTTTTGTAGTTGCGGATGCTTGTGAGAGGGGTTAATCATAAGTGGGAGGCTTGTCCAAGGAAGGGCAGCACCCAAGCACCAGTCCACCCACATTTCAAATTATCAAAGTAACGAACACGAATCATATGAGCATGATGAAAACTAGGTTGATAGTAATTCCCATGTGTCCTCTGGAGAGCTTTGCTTTATATAAGAGTTTGTCCAGGCTTTTCCTTTGCTACACAAAGGACTGGGCCACCTTTCTGCACCTTATTTACTTTTGTTACTTGTTACCCGTTACGAATTATCTTATCACACAACTATCTGTTACCGATAATTTCAGTGCTTGAAGCGAATACCTTGCTGAAAACTGCTTGTCATTTCCTTCTTCTCCTCGTTGCCTTCGACACTCTTACTCATCAAAAGGACTAAAATAGATCCCCTATACTTGTGGGTCATCAAGACTCTTTTTTGGCGCCATTGCTAGGGAGTGAAGCTCCTTTGGTGAGTGGAATTTGGTATGGAAACATTTATGTAGTGTGCTGAAATTTACTGTCACTTGTCACTATGGAAAATAATCGTTTGAGGGGTTTGTTCGGGGTATCTTCACCTCGATCGGAAGAGGAAAGAGTTGCTCCTCAACCTACGACACCTACTGAAAATATTTATTATGAAATTCCTTCAGGTATTATAGAGAAACTGCTAGCTAATCCTTATGCAGGAGATGGAACATTACATCATGATATTCATCTAATCTATGTGGATGAAGTTTGTGGATTAACTAAACTTGCAGGTTTGTATGAAGATGATGTCAAGAAGAAGGTATTCCATTTATCTTTGAAGGGAAAGGCATTGACATGGTATAGGCTATGTGATGATATTGGATCATGGAACTACAACCAACAGAAATTGGAATTAATCAGAAGTTTTATCATATGCATCTAGTTCATCGTGATGGGAACTATATATATATATATATATATATATATATAGGGTGGGTCTATTATGATAATACCCTTAAGAGTCTTATTATGATAACACCGGAGCTTATTCTGATAACACTCGCGAGCCGACCCGTAGCTACAAATTGACCCCAAAAGCAACGGTGCCGAACTGCTCACGTAAAATAAAAACCCTGCCTTATCCTCTCGTGCCCACTCCCTCTCTGTCTCTCCACGACCCCGCGTCCCATCCCGCAACCTCCGATGCGGGGCCGCGTAGCTACCCTCCCCGCGCCGCCGAACCGCCATCTACCCTACTCCCCCGCGCCGCCAACCTCCCCTGCGGCCACCACCGCACTCCTACCCCACGCCGCGCCGCGCCATCTACACCCGCGCCGCTGCGCCACCACCCTCCCCGGCGGGATCCGCACTGCCCCCTGCTGATCTTAGTGGACAACGATGGAGGGCGGCGGCTCCTGGACAGCAGGGACGGCGGCGGCCTCCACCAGCCACCACGGTCGAGGGCCACACCGACCTTCTCCTCGCCTCGATTTGTAGGGCGCGGCGCCCTTCCCGTCCCCTCGAAGTTTTGGGGTGCCAACGACCCAACACGGGACCCGCCGCCACCCCGCCCGACATCGCATTCCTCACCTCGGCTAGCCGGAGGGCCTCTGCTCCTCTATCTAGCGCCGACCATGGAGTTGACAGGGCCAGTGCGCTTATGGAGTTCATGCAGTTCGCCCCCGCGCCGCGTGTGATTCGGCGATGCCCTCACCACACCGTGACATCCACCTCCCCTTCTCTTTGGCCGCCATGGCGACCTGTAGTGGGCCTCGATGGCGACCTTGGTGGGGAGGGCGGCAGCGTTCCCGGGCTCGTGCAACTACTGCCCCCAATCCCCTCCAGCTCCCCTCGTCCTCGCCCTCGAGCAGCAGCGCGGTGGTTGCCGCTAGACCCCTCCGCGTGCAGTTCTCTTGCCATGAAGTTGCGGTTAGCGGCAGGGCATCGACCACCAGGACGGCATCCTACCACCACGGCGTCTTTCCCAATCCCTCCTCATTCCAACAACGGCAGCGAGGTGCTCCACCACGAGTCCGGGGAAAGGACAGGCTCTGCCGCGCCGGGAACGAGGGATTCCACACCGGGAGCAATTTGCCAGGGACGGGAGAACCACTCCAGGTGATGCCATTTGCGAGATCCTGGATGTGGCATTGCAGTGCATCTGGATCTCTCTAGCAGTGCGCTGCGTGTCCTCATGCGGTTCATCCACGGGCGCCAGGGATCACCTCCCACCTGCAATCTTGCCCCTCACACCCCAGCCCGCATGCAGTTCAGTTGATGTGTTCGTGCTGTGCGTAGTGCATCTGCGTGCAGTCGGCTGGCCGGCGGTGTGGAGTGCATGTGTGTCGTACCCACGGTGATGTTCACCGCTGCGTGGTGCTTCAGTGCAGTTTGCAGTTTTCAGAGGAGTTCACTTTTATTATTTTTGGAGGAATTTTTTTCCAAATTTGTAAGGACATGGTTTATACTTTGGTAAAAATCGATGCAGTTTATTAAGAAAACCTTTGCGGTGCACTTTGCAAAACAAGAAGGCCGTGAAGTTCAAGGGTACTCTGATGCATTACGCACCCGCGGTTATGTTAACTATATACTTTGCAACTATATTTTGCAGGAAGAGACAAGCACGCAAAAAAATTGATGCACCTGACTAACGCTGACCATGTAGTCCAATAACATTGCTCATGTAGTCTAGTTGAATTTACAAAAAAAAGGTTAAAAAATGATAAAACAAGTATGTCGTTCACTTCTATATATGTTGTGTTCACTTGCCCTTGTCACTGCGGTCCACTCTCGCTTATGAAAAACCTTAGAAAAATGGACAAAAAGAAAATATGCTTATGAAAACCCTTAGAAAAAAGGATAAAAAGAAAAATATGCAGTGCGCTTGCCCGTCCGATGAAGTGCGGGTTTTAGTCTAAAGAAGTGCACTCCACCTCGTTTGGTAAAATTTACATCCCACAAAAAAGAAATCATGCAGTGCACTTTGTCTATCCAATGAAGTGTGTTTTTTAGTCTAAATAAGTGTGTTTTTCTGTCTGATGCAGTACGGCTCGTTTACGGTAGTCTCGAGGTTCACTTTTCATATTATTGTGGTTCACCAACACTCGACATGAACTGCACTTCACCTCGTTTAGGAAAATTTGCGTCCCACAAAAAGGAAATCATGCAGTGCACTTGTTTGTCAAATGAAGTGCGGTTGTTCGTCCGATGAAGTGCGGTTTTCAGTCGGATGAAGTACCCACGTCGATTTGGGTGTCGCGAAAAACAGAGTGTCCGCATTTCGGTAAATTTAAAACTGCTCTTAAACCGTAAGGAATTAGAGAGAGTGTTCTACATGAAAAAGTTGCGTCTCGTTGATATCTTTCCAATGGCATATCTTTTGAATCATTTCGACAACCGGTTTGTAAAAATTTCGCGAAAAACGGCCGCTGCCACTCATCGTCCGCCGCACAATTTTCAAAATTAACTTAAAACTGTAAGGAATCTCAAAACCATTTCTACATATGAAAGTTGCGCCTTGTCCATAGCTTTCCAACGACATATTACATGCCTCGTTTCGATAAATGGTTCAAAAACTAGAGCAAAAACAGTACCGAAAATTGCAAAAATTTCGAAAAAAAGAATTCCGTGATTTAGTAAATTCGAAACTGCTCTTGAACCGTAACGAGTTAGAGAAAATAATAGATATGAAAAAGATGCGGCTCGACGAGATCTTTCCAATGGCGTATCATTTGCCTTATTCCGATGAGCGGTTTAGGAAAAATCACGAAAATACGCTCGCTACCACTCGTCATCCGCCGCACTATTTTTGAAACTGTTCTTAAACCGAGAGGAATCTCGAAAAGTGTTCAACATGATGAAGTTGCACCTAATCAATAGCTTTTCAACGATATATTATACGCCTCGTTCCTATAAACGGTTAAAAAAATTAGAGCGAAAACAGTACCGGAAAACATTGCGTGCAGTTTTTTCGACACGAAGTTCACTCGTGTGAGTACTGCAACACACTTGGTTCAAACAATGACGTGCACTTGCATTGAGCATGCATTGCGGAAGTGTTATCAGAATAACTATTCTGATAATATTATCAGAATAGACCGGCTGTATATATATTATTCTGTTACCGGTAACAGAATATTATTCTGTTACCCTCGCCCCCTATAAGGCGCGACGCATCCACGAACGACCCAGCCCCAATCCGACTCGCTTCCTACCGCCGAAGGCAGCCATCGCGGGCGAGCGAGCGACGGCGGCAGCCGAAGCGAGGGAGCCCGCGGATCTATGATTGGCCGGCGACAGATCCGCCGCCGCCTCCTCGTTCCTTCTGTCACCGGATCCATCGTCGGGGTTGTCATCCCCACCTCCTGCCTCCCTCCGTCGCCGGATCCATCGTCGGAGCCGTCATCCCCCCCTCCGTCGCCGGTATCCATCGTCGGAGCCGTCATCCCCGCCTCCTGCCTCCCTCCGTCGCCGGGTCTCCTTCTCCGGGGCAGTTATCCCCGCAAGGTGCTTCCTCTACGAACCTCTTCGCCAGACGTCCACCACAAGCAGGTGCTGTGTCAATGGTGCCGCCTCGCAAGAACATGCCAGTAAGACGCCCACAAGAGGTAGAAGAAGAAGACAGTACACTAGAGGTAATGTCTGCTCCCCACGTTTGTGTCACTCCATCAGTTCGTCAGTCTGCTATGAAGAAGAACCCGATGGTACATTGCAAATGCTAGCATCAGTTCATTGACACCCCTGCCACTTGATGCACGATTAGGATGTCGAGGTTACTGTCAGTGCATCTAATATGCTATCTTCAGTTCAAGTTAAAAAAAATAATACATATGCGTCAGTCCAGGTATAGTGACAAGGTTCAGCTACCGCTGAGAGTTGTATGTTGTTATTCCTAAGAGTACAAGTCATGTAATTGCGTCAGTTCGAACGAGTAACAAAACTGTTACCAAAAAAAAATTGCTACACAATAAGTTCAGTGATACAAGTACTTGTGATGTATATGCATTGATGCACGATTAGGATGTCGAGGTTACTGTCAGTGCATCTAATATGCTATCTTCAGTTCAAGTTAAAAAAATAGCACATATGCGTCAGTCCAGGTAGATAGTGACGAGAGAGTGCCACAGTTACACAGTAAGTTCAATGATACATAAACTAGGAGTACTTCTAGTGTAGTTCCATAAGTTACAGAAGAACAAAGGAGAAGTCATGCATGAGTTCAATGTCCAGTTTACAAAACAGTGCTAAAAAACAGTACATCAGTACATCCGTGTTTGAACATGAACGTTCATTAGTTCGACTGAAAATGAAACCAGATTAATCCCAAAAACTTTTGAATGTTGTTTGCAGAAGCATGCAAGGCGGCGCACACAGCAAGCATTTCATGAGCAAAACAGATATGGGGCACCACCTGGTTGGGTAACACCAGAAATACCGCCTGGATATTTCAACAGTACAGGCAGATTTGAAGATACACCGCAATCATCAGAAGCACGGACAGGTCCTTCTATACAGCAAACAGCAATGTCTGGGAATGCAAGCTTTGCCGCTACTGGGTTGCAACTAGGCCAACAATATCACCAACAACAAATGTTTTCCTTCCCCAGTGCATGCAAAAAGCCAAGGACAAGAAGGCTTCCACCAGTCGCTCCGTCAACATCAATCATCCGTGCTGCAAAAGCAGTTGCGACGGGAAGACCAGGGCAAAAAGACAGAAATTTTGGCCACTGTAGCAGGTTCAAAAGTACAAGATATGAGCCATATAGACAGGAGCAACATCACAATGAATCTGAGGAGAGACGTCCGTACAACGAGAGACGGAGATCTTCGTCATCATTGCTCCCTCCAAGAGATGCATTGCTGCATGTGCCAAGGGTGACACCACCAGCGCCCATAAACCAGGGAGAACAACAAACACCAGAGGCAGCGCAGAGCTATACACATGTAAGTATCCATATAGAAAAAATACAAGCACAATCCATACCATGGTGCTGTGACCACCCCATCTAACATTTTTGTTTTGTCACTGTTGTGTGCAGCCACCTGACATTGAAGCTTATGTTCTGCCAAGGCTAGAGATGAGGTTTGAAACTTTCAAAGAAACTAAGAACTTCTACAACGTATATGCGAAGCACGCTGGTTTTGCTGTCAGGGAAGGCCCCAAGTTTAAGACCATAGCCTACCTTTATTGCACGTGCTATGGAGTTTATGAATCAAAGGTGTCTGAAGCAAATAGACAGCGTAACAAGATGACAGCCAGAACTAACTGCGGGGCTAAAATGAGGCTGAAGAAGGAAAAGGATGGAACATTTGTCGTAAAAGAGATAGTCTGGGAACACAACCACAGGCTACAGCTCACCGCAGAAATGCTTGTCTTCTTGCACTCCCACAAAAACTTTGACAAAACAATCTTGGTGTACGTCAAGTACCTGCAGTTCAAAGGCATTGAACATGCGCAAATCATGAGCATTCTGGGCGGTGATGACCCTGGTAGCTACTTCCTCGAAATGAATGCCAAAGACCTGATTAACCTGTAAGTACAAACTTGTTCTCCTCCCATAAACCGCCTACGTCTTTTTTCCTCTGTCAGTACAAAAAACATATCAAGCAACGCATGACCTGACGCTAGTTCAACATGCATTTTTCAATGAACTTTTTATATGCAGGAAAGCAAAGAATTCAAGATTGATGATGTGGATGATGTCCTAAAGACTGTCAACTTCTTTAGGGAGATGAAAGCTATAAACAGGGAATTCTTCTGTGACATGCAACTCGATGAGTCCGACAGAGTTAAGAACATATTCTGGGTGAATGCAAGCTGCCGAGGAGCATATCAGGACTTCGGGGACTGCGTAACGTTTGACACAACATACAAGACCAACAAGTACCATATGCCACTTGGGGTGTTTGTCGGAACTAACAACCACTTACAGACTACATTCTTTGGTTTTGCCCTGATAAGAGATGAGGATGCAGATTCATTCAAGTGGCTGTTCAGGACATTTTTAAGGTGCATGAGAAGGAAGGCTCCTACATGCATTCTCACAGGCACACCCGCTAAAACCACCCCCAACCACCACCGCCCTACCAAAAAAGAAAAGGAAAATAACACAGTAAAAATGTTGTGTCAGTTGTATTGGTATATATGCACGACCATCTGCTGACCACTCCGAGTCTATCATTACCAGACCAGTGCCAGGCAATGGCTTTGGTGATCGCAGATGTTTTCTAGAACAAAGTACATAAGCTATGCCGCTGGCACATTATGAAGAAGTACAGGGAACACCTCGCGTACCTGTATTTCCTGCACCAGGACCTTAAGGATGAATTCACATCAATTCTCAACTGGCCCCTTATGCCAACTGAGTTTGAGGATGCCTGGAAAAGACTCATGGATAAGTACAACCTCCATGATGATGCCACAATGGTGGGCATGTGGAACGAGCGTGAGAAATGGATATCAGCCTACTTCAAAGAAATTTTCTGCGCCAAAATGACATCCACACAGCGAAGTGAGAGCATGAACTATGTGATCAAGAAGAACTACGTAAATGAGAGACATAACCTACACCGGTTTGTTAGCCAGGTAAACTCCTGCGTCAACACCAGGAGGCAGACAAAGAACCAGGAGACAATGGGTAACCGGGTATAGCACTATCACTTGTCGTAAGACAAAAAATTACATGCTTACTAAAGTAAAAACTTCATTAGAAGTTTTTCCTGCGAGAAAACTAACAATTTGGTCATCATTCTTGCATCTGGAGAAGGAACAAAACACGCTGACCTTCTATGGGTTTGACACCCAGATGGCAAAGCTGTACACGTGAGCTATGTACAGCGAGATCAAAGATAGGCTAAAACTGAGCACTCTCTTCACGGCGACAGAGACGGAAGAGCCCACAAAGTACCTAGTGCGCTACAACCACCCGCAAAAACTGTCTGTGTGGGCTCAGCACGCGTTCTAGGTGGTTGCAGACCCCCGTGGGAGAAACATATGAGTGCGAGTGTAGGCTATGGGACCACACAGGTGAGGACTACAAAAAAGATGTTACATACTGTACTACTTTTTTTTGCAAAGTTTTTGTTCGAATGAAATGAAAAAAAACATGCACCTCTTCCAAAAACAAATATAGGTCTTTTCTGCGTGCATGTCCTGTGCATGATGCAGGCAATTAAGGCTGAAAGCGTTCCAGAGAAATACATACTCAGGAGATACACCAAACGCCCGAACATCTAGCCAACATTTGACAGAAATGACTTGAGGACAGTAGCGTCAAACAAGGCATCCCAATACTGCATTGAAAGCTCACTGCTGACGCTGAACATGAGGGTGCACAGAAAAAGCTTGAGAAGCCAAGAGCAAATGGCAAGGACGCGGGTCGTCATGGACAAACTTGAACAAGAACTCGACGCCATGCATTCTGCTGAAAATGGAGGTGTCGCGGACAATGAAGCCATTGAGCAGGATATTGCTACAATGTTGTCCGAGATGAACCATATGGGAGCTATTGACCCGTTTGAGAACGAGGAAGAGGAGCAGCAGCAACCGAAGCTTGCCGGTGTGCACACTCAAGAGCACCGACAAACTCACATGCGAGATCATGAGCTTGATGGTGCTGTAGGCGAACGACATGACAATGGCACATCCTACCAGCAGCAGCGGGAAAGGGTGATTAAACCCCCAATATTCTCAAACACAAAGGGGAGGAAGAGCAAGACGCAAGCAGCGAAAGCTGCGAAAGCAGCAGCTAAAAAGCCACCACGCCCCATCAAGCGCGTGGAATTTGGCCCGGACGGCAAACCCCTCGGGGTAAGGGCATGCGGATTCTACAACATCGTGAGCAACCATAACTACCACACATGCCCACTCCGCACAGATGCCATTGTCAACAAGAACAAGCAGATTGGAGCCACCCAGCTTTCTACCAATGGAGACAACACACGTAATAGCTACACTTGCCGCAAGTGTGGCGGAACTGACGGACATAATGCCCGCACGTGCAAAGTGGGCAAGGAGGTCAGTGGAGCTGAACATAAACAGGGCAAGGTACAGAGTTCCAAGCAATCAAATGAAGACGATGAAGAAGAAGAGTTTGATGAGAATGACGGCCAATCAGACGAAGACAATGAAGATGACAGTGTCGGGGGCGAGGAAACTGAAACTGACGATGAAGCTGCCAAGGCTCAACCTGGAAAGAGCGCCGGCAAGGCACAACATTCGGGGACAGTTAGGAGAAGCTCAAGACTGAACAATACATAGTGGTTATCCTGCTGCGTCAACTAAAAAATAACCTTGTAATCTCAGTTGAATCAACACACAATGAGGAAGCATTTCACAAAACACTGTCGTTTACCAAAACTTATTTAGCTTTATCGTCAATTTCTCGATCAGAACTAAAGTTATTTTTTAGTTTCTGATTTGTGCCCGCTGGAGCAGTGACATTATTATGTAAACCATTTGATAATCATTTTGAATGTAGTCACAAAATACGTTTGAAAAAACTTATCTGGATATATCCGACGCAAAAGGCTACTATGAACCAGTAACTCAGGAAAAAAATATGTTAAGGGAAATTTTAAACTCTTGTCGTCAGTACAAGGCAGAGTACACATCAGTACTGATATAATTTCTGATTTGTGCCCGCTGAAGCAGTGACATTATTATTTAAACCATTTGATAATCCTTTTGAATGCAGTCAAAATAACTTATCTTAATAATCCTTTTACATTATTTAAACATAGTAGGATTGCTCTATCTTGTAATTGAACGACTGAAAAATTGTTTTCAGTTCAACTACTATATAAGTCTTCAGTACAAAAAAAACTTAACCAAAACGAATTCCCGATGAAACATTGGGCCACACTTAAAACACAACACAATATATACTAGTTATTACATAGTACTCGACAAGACATCAAACACTACAAAATAGAGCCTACAATGTTTTCAAGAGATATATCACACAACTATGCAATTCACTATGCAAATGATGACAATTTATCCTATGCATCAGGAGCCAAAGCCTGAACCTCCTTGGGAAGCTCCATCACCATAAGATGGTTATTACGGTTGAACACAACTCTATACAGATCCTCAGCGTTCCAATCAACAATGCGTGGCTGCAAAACAATAAAACAAATTATCAAAAATCATGACACATAAAAAAAGGATGCACAATAAGCCAAAACAGAAAGTGAAAAGCTCAACAAGAAACCCACGTCATTATCTCGAATGTTCTCAACGATCTTTTCACCATCATAGCATCTCGCATACTTCGGAGTATAATGGACACATTCATTCGGCCCTTGAAGTGGAACCTTGAGAAACGTTGGTTTCTTTGCAAACAGCTCCCAATTGGGCTGCTTGCTCACATTGTACTGAGCATCACCATACACAGCCTTCATTACTTTGACCAATCTAGAAATCTGTAAAAAAACAAAACAACCCACACAGTTTTAGGTCTCAGAAACAGCAGAAACAAAGATGCAGAAATATTAATCCAGTACAGATAATAAATGTCACTCACAATCTTCTCACAGTCTTTGTGATAGGTGTTCTTCGAAGGACGGTGGTTCTTCGGATAAGGTAAAGAGTCAAGGATGTCAACGCTACTTCGGTACCGATTCATGACATATAAGGAATAGTGGCTCACTTTCATATCCTTTGATAAAACCATAGGCTTGAATAGAGCCATCATGATCTAAAAACAAATGACCAAAAAAGAGATGTTAAATATTCAAAGTAAAAACCTGCATCACAACAAACAAATAAAAACCAAAAATCAGCTAGTAGATCTCACAAGGTCGGCACTGAGCAAGTCTTCATTAGCTTTAACATAGCTCTTGAAATCTCTCGCTGCACTCTCCACATTAAACACTTTATTTTCATCCTCGTAAAACAAACAGTCAAGCACAACCTGCAAAAAAGCCAAAATAGAAAATAGACAGCGGAAAAAGAATCAACAAGCAAAGTATTATTAAAAATCGTAAAAACAATAGATAGTCTTGTTCAACATAAAGAAACCGATCTGATTGATTACCGTGATGAAATATGGACTCAGCAATATCCTTTTCCCAGATGCGAAATCAGCATTTCTATCGGGATCTTGCTTCCAATCATCAATGAGGAAGTCAATTACATCACCCTCCATCATTTGCCCAGGTGAAAAAACTTCCCAGATGCGATTCCCAGTGAAGTTAGTTACGTTTCCATCAGGCTGAGGTATCATTGAGAATGTATTCCTGCAGCACACACAAGAACAAAAAGAAGGAGAAGCAAGATAAGGCATTCATAGCAGTTCGAGTTGTATAAAAAGGAACAGTTCAGGCCATATTTATCTAGCAGTTACAAACAACAGAAGAAAAGGAAGAGGAAAAAATAATGAGAGATACTCACTCGCCATACTTCTCACGCCATTCATTACTAAGCAACAGATTATACAACCTGCGAGCCTTGTCCAGGTGAGGGAATTATAAGGGTGAAGCTGCTGCACAGGGGAGCAAAACTTTATAGGAGCTTTGGGCGCACGCTTCGTGCTTACAACATTGCCAGAATTCAAAGCGGGATCTTTCCTAGCACCACCAGCTCTACGAGCCACTATTCCAGCAAGGGGAGATAAACCTTTGGCAGCAGCGCTCCTCGTGACTCTTCCAACGCCAGCAATCTTGTCAAACACATCATCATCACTATCTATCAATTCCACAATGGGATTCTTGGGTGTAGTAGGGCTATCTGCACAAGCAGCCATAAAACCTCTCAGAGCTCCCAAACGCCCCTTCATAACACCAGATCTTGTCTTTTCGGGAGAACACCCCTGGCTAAGATCAATAGCTACGCGCTCGAGCTCCAAGAACTGGCTACCAAAGAACCTGTAGTCAGGCTCACCAAGATCCAGCCACTCACCTGAAAAAAAAAGACCACACAAAGCGTAAGTTCAAATAATATTTCATGAAAGTACTAATAGAGAAGTACAAGCTGCAAAAAAATTACAAAAGTCCATGCACACGTACAGGGTTTGATGACGAACAAACCCCGGAAGTCAACATCAAACACATCGCTAGTTGTGCAGGTATACAGCAAAGTCTTCCTAATGTCCAAAATGTCTTCATGGCTGTAATCGGCCATTTCAATTACACCATCCTCCCGGCAATAATAGGTCTTGCAGTTTTGTAGCATAAAGAATCCACAATCATGCATGTAAACAAAGGAAAAATAAAAAAATGGTACAACACAAAATCCAAAAAATACAGGAACAACATCCTCCAGCAACAAAAACAACCAGCAAAAATCATTAAAAACGGATACTCACGTGTTTTCCTGCTGAGGCACCTGCACAAACTCGCAAGAGAAACCATCAATATGCGCCGGTGAGAACGGTTTGGCCCTGTCTACACTGGACTCCCTCCAAAGCTTCTTTATATTATCTGTCATATTCCTTAAGAATCTAACTGCATCACCCCAGGTTTCATCACGGAGTGAATCAAGACACTTGAAACGACGGAACTTCAAATTCAGAACAACCAAGCACCAATGCCCAGATACTTCACTAGGCTTCATGGTAGCCACAAATGACGGCGGATCAAATGTAGGGAATAGAAGCTGGAAAAAAAATCGCAGAGGAAAAATGAATTTACCAAACAATAAAATAAAAGAGGGAAATTGAAATTCATAAGTACAAACAAAAAATCAAATAATCATAAAGAAATTATATCCACCGCCCAAAATTGAGGAACAATCATATCAGTTCAATTCCCTTGCAACAATAAGTACAGCTTTAATAAAACAAGCACAGATCAAGTTCATTCCCCACACCTCCCAAAACTACAAAGAAAACATGAAAGTTCTAGTTAATGAGTACAAAAAGTCCAAGTTCACCTACTTGGTCAAAACCATCAGCACCTGATCTTGTGAACCAATTTAGCACATTGGAATCAATATTTCCATCACGGATCTTGGTCTGTTGTACAAAAAGAACAACAATAGTTAGAAAATTGGCAAAACAAGTTATCATCCTATTTACGAAAAAGCAAAATACTGACCGTCACCCATTTGGGAACTATCAACTTGTCAGTGTCTCGATACTTCTGACGTAGAGAATATAAAACAACATCAGCACTGTCTGAGTTGAGCATGCCAGTGGGGAAAAACACTTTAGAAATAGAACCAACACTGGCATCACATTCTTTATGTTGAAACATCGGCTTGTGACTAGGAAAACACAAAAGATTACATGAATTAAAACTACTGCAACAACAACAATAATCAAACTAGAGAAAGAAAAAGAGACAAAAAATGGTACGGGCAAAATCCCAAACTAACCATTTCGTACGGTTCGTGCGCAACCTCGTAACAGCGAAGAAAAACGTATCAACCTTAACAACATTACCACTTTCTGCTTGCAGAAAATGATGAAAAATAATAAGTTCAACAACTACGAGAGAACGTGTCCAAAATGCCAAAATTGAGAAGTACACCCCATTTACAAGTCCTTACCTAGACTATCAGGGTTTGACGACGATGGTAGTTCCTGTGATGAGACCATTATGCTTCCAATTTCAGGGTTTAACGATGGGACATCTTGAGAGGACACCAATATTGATGCGCTTTCAGGGTCTGTAGAAAGAAAATCCTGGGACGACAAGAGCGCCTCCTGCGTCAAGGGGTCAGAAGAAATTGATAGAAGTGGATCATCATCCTCGGATGGCACCTCCTCCACGCTAGAAGCATATTGCAATGCATCACCGTAATCAAGACCTCCAGGCGGGAAATTCTCCGGCGGCAAATCTTCACAACCAGAAACATTTTCATTCCCAGCAATACCAACACCAGGCGATTTGGCATCAAGTATGCTGGCAGCACCAGCATCCTCATCAGCAACTTTGGTACCAACATTGCACCCACTACTCAATGGAACATCATGAGCATCATCTCCACCACTAAGGACAACCTCACGCTCAACAATAGTAATCTGATGAAAATAAAAATTCAGAAAAAAGTAAATAATATGAACAAAACTAACAATAAAAAATAAGCTACCAATAGGTGCACAGAAAAATAAACCTTGGAAGCATTCACAGCAACATCATCGAACTTGCTGCTGCTAACATTCAAAGCGACATCACCAACAGGCAAACAAGGCTCATCTCCAACAATAGGACCCTGATTCAAATGTAATGAGACAAAAAAACAATGCTATTATGAGCAACAATAAACGGTGTGGGATAGAAAAATGAATAAGCAAGACACATCGGTGCGCATGAAATTTTAAGAAAATATTAATAAACACAATGAAAATAAAAATAACCTTGCACTTATCAGTGGATAGATCATTAACTCTACCGTCAACAGCAGCCTCAACATTATGACTGGTCTCCTGCATGAAAAGAAAAATTAATAAACAGATGTAGATCGGGAAGTTCAACTACAATACTGATAGCAAAACAACATAGTAAAAACATACAAACAATGAGGACTGACTCACATCAACAACAGGGTGCTGCGAGCCAACATCGTTCGTACGCTGATCAGAAACATTAGCCTCAGTACCATCATCAGCCCTGTTGTCGGTGCCAGCAGCCTCATCGTGATCAATCTGCTTGAAAGAAAATTATTAATAAATAGATGAACATGAGGAAGTTCAACTACAACACTGACATCAGGACAACAACATAAAAATTGCAAAACACCAAGGACTGACTCACATCAACATCAGGACGCTCAAAGCCAACATCATTCGTTTCATGGTCAAAAACATTAGCCTCAGTACCATCACCAGCCCTGCTGTCGGTGGCAGCAGCCTCATCCTGCTCAAACTGCTTGATAACAACATTTGCACTTTCTTCATATGGCTTGCAGCGAGAGTTTTGCATAGTTCTGAAACGCTTCATGTTGTTCAACATGCAAACCGAGCTCGGAACTAGATTAGCGGCACCGTCGCGCATATCACCGATTAAAATTCTCTCCATCTCAATGTAGTCAACAAATTCCTCAGTGTTAAATTGATGACCTTCAGGAAGGATACCATTGATACAGCTCAAACGCTCAACTGTCGTTGGGACCTTTTGCAGCTCAGAACACACATTACTTAAGATATGCTCAGCGCGCTCTAACGCTGAAACAGCAACATCAATACCAAAACCCTGCCTCTGTGAAGCACTAGCATTACTAGGGCCAAGCGGGCATAACTAGCACCCTCAACACCACGGCCATCCCTCAACTCATCGGGCAGAGATGAAAACTTCGGAACCTGAGACGACGGCATCTCCAGGACTGGCCGTTTATACACTCGGAAAAAAAACAACCTCCTCTTGAGTTTTCCACTACAAACAAAAGGGAAAAATAGTTAATCAATCAACGCAACACATAGGGAAAAATTAATCATGATATTAACAGATTTAAAATCAACACCACTAATAAAACTTTAACTGTCATTGCCAATTTGTTAGTATTTACCAACAGGCCAGTTGAACAAAGTTATTCAGTTCAACCAAACACGAAACAACGGTACTAAAAATCCATACCTAAACCATACAAAATATAAACAGACAACTCTACAGTACACATGTCCACTACAGCAAAAAATAGCTATACCTAAAAATAAAAAAAGGTCTGCAAGAGACAAAACAAACAAAACTCACCGGAAGCTTCCCAAACACCCAAGTCTTTGGATCTGCATTGCCTTTTTTATCAAATCTGCATCAACCAGATCAGAAAGCTTGGCAGGATCCATGTAACATATGCGGGGGACTCGCATGTCAGGCTCCGCAGTTTTGCCACGGATAAGGCAGTCAAGGTACATTAGTACAGGCCCTATGGCACAGCCTGTGATTGCCTTCCCCATGGTATGACCACTTTGGTACTTGGCAACAGCCCTTCTAAGCTCATCAACCATCAGCTAGCAATAATCCATATTAGCCATGTCCTCAAAGACGAGACCCTCAAACATTGCTGCCTCTTTGGAAACACGCGGGGCAGATCCAGGCAACACAACCTTCATAAACACAATAATGAAGAACACTTTCAGAGCAAGGTCATCTTTGCTAGGATCCTTGACGAGCACCTTGAGCTTATTCCTCAAATCCTTTGTCTTGATATCTTTGTCCCTGCTAATGTCAAGCTCCGATCTTAACTTCATCAGAGCGTCATCATATCCGTCCTCTGACGGCCTTGGCGCAGAACGACCACCACGAGGGAAAACAAATAATTGCTATATACCATCGCTAGTGATGCGAAGCTTCTTATTAGCTTCACCCATGTCAAGAGTCATTGTATCACAATCTATCCTCAGGTACAAAACTCCCATCAGAGGGTGGGAAATGTTTGACTTCACCCTCCACCTAAAGATAGAACCAAAACCAGATGCATGAACCCTAGGCACATGCCGACTCTCGAGCAATTTAGCACAATATTCAACCTCTCTCAACGAACATCGCACAGTTAAGTTCAATTTCTGTTGGTCACCTTCATCCAAGGCAACTTTTCCGGCATTGCCTCCCACCGGCTTGACCGGACTCATGACTCTAACAGGCTGTAAATGAAAACAAAAAAGCCACACCTTAAAAAATGAATATAGAAAACAACAAAAGCATATGAATGCAAGTAAAAAGAAAAAGAAAAGATTGCACAAGTTCAACTATTAAAACAACATCAGTACCACCCCTCAATTGATGCAAACAATGATCAGCCTAACCTGGCCGCAATACCAGCCGAAACACAATTAAATCATTGCAAGTACAACTAGTATGTCACATGCAGTACAAAACACAAACCACTGCAAACAATGAATATAGAAAACAAAACAAGCATACGAATGTAAGTAAAAAAAAAGATTGCACAAGTTCAACTATTAAAACAACATCAGTACCACCCTCAATTAATCAATACAATGACAAGCCTCACCTGGCCAGCATACCACCCCAAGCACAAATTAAATCATTACAATTACAATTAGTAAGTCACATGCACAAAAAAACACATACCACTTCAAACAATGAATATAGGAAACAAAACAAGCATGTGAAGGCAAGTAAAACAAAGAAAAGTTTGCACAAGTTCAACTATTAAAACAACATAAGTACCACAATCAAAATAGATGCAAAACAATGACCAGCCTCACCTGGCCAGCATACCAGCCCAAACACAATTAAATCATTGCAAATACAACTAGCAAGACACATGCAGTACAAAACACATACCACTTCAAATTCATCTTCTGAATCAACTTCAATATCATCTTCTTCAGATGCAGAATCTTTTGCTTCAACACGAGCACACTTCTTCACACCTTTGTTCACTTTTGCAGGATGAACTTTACGCTTCTTATTTTCTTTCAACAAAGTCCGCTCTTGAAGAGGAGACGAAGAAGGCTTCTTATTTGTCAAACCTCGTGGACTCCGACGAACAGAGGAGCCACCAAGTTTGCTTGGACCAATTTTCACAGCAAAACTATCCGCATCAGCTTTGCTATTACCAGGTTGGGAAACAGCTATCACACGTGGACTACACCTCTGTGTGCCATCAGGATTTCGATCTGACATCTTCCTCTTCAAAACAACTTTCTTCTCCTTAACTCCATCACGATCAAACACTTGCGTCAAACGAGTTTGCATCAAGTTTGTCTTCACAAGCATGTCACTTCCATGAGATCCGACATGAACAGTTGAAAAACCCGCGTCACCACCTTCGTCGCCTACACATTTAGGAGCTTGAGCAACATCAACATCACTTTCTGGCACACAGGCAGCCTTTTGACGCTGTTCCAATTCCTTTCTCTTCTGGAATTCATACTTCTTCTTTCTTATCCTTTCATCCTCGAGCTGTAACTGCATAGGAACATCCTCAGCTTGGGTAATAGGCTCAGTGCCATGAACACTTTGAGACTGAGTAACAGACAACTGCAAGCTGCCATCACCATCATCAACGTTAAGTGAATACATTGCACCATTAATATCTTTAACAACATCAGCAAAGTCCTCTGGAACACCATGGCTGTCATTAACTGCATAAACTAATAACATAACCACGCACATAAAAAATTAAAACACAATTAACATTGCAAACACAAAAGATAAATAAAGCGCATTGCATCAGACACAAAACAAAACGGAACAACTGATGTAACTAAGCATATATATGTATTAAAGGCTGATAAAAATAGAGCAAATATAAGGGAAACACCAGCAACATTCGCAAGTTCTTCTAGAGGATTTGGTGTCTCAAAAATAACATTCACAAGATCTTGAAAGCATTCTGATTTGTCAGAATCAGGAGGCACCGGCACTCCAACATCTGCAACAACATCATAATTAGCAAAAAAAGTACAAGAACAATCAATCAGTTCAACTATGTGAACACTACAAGTTCACCGAATAAAACAAATATGAACCCACCACTTGCAGAACAAACTTCAGAAAACACAACTCTTTCAACACCATACTAGTTCTTCATTGACTACAACAACCTATTCAAATGCCAGGACAGCAGTTCAAAATCACATGGTGATAAGTACTACATCCTGTCTGCATGTTGCATCAACTGCCAAAACCATACACGCCATACAATCCAGGACAAAATTAACACATATCAAAATACATACAACTTATAAAGTCGATAAGACAACAACTGTACAACATAAAAAGATCTATTAAAACATCATCCAAAATACAGGGAAAATCACCTGCATTCAATTTGTCCAGACTGGATGATGTACCCATTGAGATCTACAGTCCTAAAATCGGCCGAACCAGATCTGCAAGACACATGAACAAAAATTAGGGATTTGAACTATTTCAGAAATGAAGCACGCCATACAAAAGCAAAACTCTTACCAGCAAACACAAAATCCGCCACGCAATCCAGTATCACTGCCGCCAAACACTCGTTCAACAGCAAAGGAACCCTAGCGAGTGCAGCCTGGGACAGCAAAGAGAGCAAGAGATTAGAAATAGAGAGAAAATCTGAACATAAGAGGACGCAAGCAAAGTCAATGGCAGAGCAAAAAGAACAAAAAAGAGCACCCGGACCTCCACCCCTGGGGTTGAGCCCTCCGGCCGACGCTCCCGCGGCGAAACAGGAGTAACAACTCCCGCTCCGAGAAGAGAAGAAGACGGGAACGAAGACGGAATCGATTTGGGGACGGGAGAGGAGCGGAACGGGGAAGATAGGAGGTTAAAAGGTGAGTGGGAGGGTTAAAAGATGACTGGGAGAAAACGGATGCCTAAAGCACACAACCGTGGCGAAGCCCACTATCTCTAGACAGTTACAAAAGATAATACCAAAAATCAAATACAAATAAAAAAATTAATATACATGGTGAAAACAAACGGCTAAAGTTCAAATAATAACTCACAATAGTACAGAAAATATTACCAAAAAAGTACAAATGAAAAAACAATTCATAATGGTAAGATAAGATAATGGGGCAAGTCATGTTACGGACTCGCCTCCGCATGCGACGCCGCGGTACGCCGCGTCGTCGCCTGCTACGGCTCGTTCCTGGCTCAGCCTCGCCGGGATGGGGGAGGGGGGTCCCGACCCCCCTCCCCCCCCCGGCTCGGCGTCACGCTAACACGGCAGTGCGCTCGTTTGACAGGCGCAGTGCGGTTATTCTGTTTCCCCCCACCCCACCCCACGCACCCACACCCCTAAGATAGATAATGGGGCAAAGTCCATACAAGGAAGATGTGTCAGTACAACTATGCCCCTCGGTACGGTTCGGTGCGGGGGCAAGTCATGTTTCCCTCACGCACCCACACCCCTAAAGATAGAAAACACGGTTATTCTGTTTCCCCACGCACCCACACCCCTAAGATAAGATAATGGGGCAAGTCATGTTACGGACTCGCCTCCGCATGCGATGCCGCGGCACGCCGCGTCGTCGCCTACTACGGCTCGTTCCTGGCTCGGCCTCGCCGGAATGGGGGAGGGGGGGTCCCGACCCCCTCCCCCCCGCTCGGCCTCGCGCTAACGTCGCAGTGCGCTCGTTTGACGGCGCAGTGCGGTTATTCTGTTTCCCCCACCCCACCCCACGCACCCACACCCCTAAGATAGATAATGGGGCAAAGTCCATACAAGGAAGATGTGTCAGTACAACTATGCCCCTCGGTACGGTTCGGTGCGGGGGCAAGTCATGTTTCCCCCACGCACCCACACCCCTAAAGATAGAAAACGCGGTTATTCTGTTTCCCCACGCACCCACACCCCTAGATAAGATAATGGGGCAAGTCATGTTACGGACTCGCCTCCGCATGCGACGCCGCGGCACGCCGCGTCTCGTCGCCTGCTACGGCTCGTTCCTGGCTCGGCCTCGCCGGGATGGGGGAGGGGGGGTCCCGACCCCCCCGGCTCGGCCTCGCGCTAACGCGGCAGTGCGCTCGTTTGACAGGCGCAGTGCGGTTATTCTGTTTCCCCCCACCCCACCCCACGCACCCACACCCCTAAGATAGATAATGGGGCAAAGTCCATACAAGGAAGATGTGTCAGTACAACTATGCCCCTCGGTACGGTTCGGTGCGGGGGCAAGTCATGTTTCCCCCACGCACCCACACCCCTAAAGATAGAAAACGCGGTTATTCTGTTTCCCCACGCACCCACACCCCTAAGATAAGATAATGGGGCAAGTCATGTTACGGACTCGCCTCCGCATGCGACGCCGCGGCACGCCGCGTCGTCGCCTGCTACGGCTCAGGGATGGGGGACGACTCGGCCTCACGCTAACGCGGCAGTGCGCTCTTTTGACAGGCGTAGTGCGGTTATTCAGTTTCCCCCCACCCCACCCCACCCCACGCACCCACACCCCTAAGATAGATAATGGGGCAAAGTCCATACAAGGAAGATGTGTCGGCACAACTATGCCCCTCGGTACGGTTCGGTGCGGTGGCAAGTCATGTTTCCCCCATGCACCCACACCCCTAAAGATAGAAAACGCGGTTATTCTATTTCCCCACGCACCCACACCCCTAAGATAAGATAATGGGGCAAGTCATGTTACGGACTCGCCTCTGCATGCGACGCCGCGGCACGCCGCGTCATCGCCTGCTACGGCTCGTTCCTGGCTCGGCCTCACCGGGATGGGGGAGGGGGGGTCCCGACCCCCCTCCCCCTGGCTCGGGCTCGCGCTAACGCGGTAGTGCGCTCGGTTGACAGGCGCAGTGCGGTTATTCTGTTTCCCCCCACCCCACCCCACCCAACGCACCCACACACCTAAGATAGATAATCGGGCAAAGTCCATACAAGGAAGATGTGTCAGTACAACTATGCCCCTCGGTACGGTTCGGTGCGGGAGCAAGTCATGTTTCCCCACGCACCCACACCCCTGAAGATAGAAAACGCGGTTATTTTGTTTCCCCACGCACCCACACCCCTAAGATAAGATAATGGGGCAAGTCATGTTACGGACTCGCCTCCGCATGCGACGCCGCGGCACGCCGCGTCGTTGCCTGCTACGGCTCGTTCCTGGCTCGGCCTTGCCGGGATGGGGGACGGCTCGGCCTCACGCTAACGCGGCAGTGCGCTCGTTTGACAGGCGTAGTGCGGTTATTCTGTTTCCCCCCACCCCATCCCACGCACCCACACCCCTAAGATAGATAATGGGGCAAAGTCCATACAAGGAAGATGTGTCAGTACAAATATGCCCCTCGGTACGGTTCGGTGCGGTGGCAAGTCATGTTTCCCCCACGCACCCACACCCCTAAAGATAGAAAATGCGGTTATTCTGTTTCCCCACGCACCCAAACCCCTAAGATAAGATAATGGGGCAAGTCATGTTACGGACTCGCCTCCGCATGCTACGCCGCGGCACGCCGCGTCGTCGCCTGCTATGGCTCGTTCCTACCTCGGCCTCACCGGGATGGGGGAGGGGGGTCCCGACCCCCCTCCCCCCCGGCTCGACCTCGCGCTAACGCGGCAGTGCGCTCGTTTGACAGGCGCAGTGCGGTTATTCTGTTTCCACCCACCCCACCCCACGCACCCACACCCCTAAGATAGATAATGGGGCAAAGTCCATACAAGGAAGATGTGTCAGTACAACTATGCCCCTCGGTACGGTTCGGTGCGGTGGCAAGTCATGTTTCCCCCATGCACCCACGACCCTAAAGATAGAAAACGCGGTTATTCTGTTTCCCCACGCACCCACACCCCTAAGATAAGATAATGGGGC
>NC_053023.1:309482456-309496662 GCF_003073215.2 Triticum urartu
CGAACCTAAATAAGTGTTATTTGGTGTTTGCGTTGAGCATGAATATGATTTGATCATGTTTATTGCAATACGGTTATTCATTTAAGTAAGAGAATAAATTGTTGTTCTGTTTACATGAATAAAACCTTCTATGGTCATCCACCCAATGAAAATGGTTTGTTGGATCCCGATCGTGGTGATACACATTCTCATAATATTGAAACCAAAAGATGCAAAGTTAATAATGATAGTGCAACTTATTTGTGGCACTGCCGTTTGGGTCATATTGGTATAAAGCGCATGAAAAAACCATGTTGATGGGCTTTTGGAATCACTTGATTATGAATCAGTTGATGCTTGCAAACCATGCCTCATGGGAAAGATGACTTAGACTCCGTTCTTCGGAACAATGGAGCAAGCAACAAACTTGTTGGAAATAATACATACTGATGTATGCAGTCCAATGAGTGTTGAGGCTCGCGGCAGGTATCGTTATTTTCTGACCTTCACAGATGATTTGAGCAGATATGGGTATATCCACTTGATGAAACATAAGTTTGAAACATTTGAAAAGTTCAGAGAATTTCAGAGTGAAGTGGAGAATCATCGTAACAAAAATAAAAGTTTCTACGATATGATCGCAGAAGTAAAATATTTGAGTTACGAGTTTGGCCTTCAGTTAAAAACAATGTGAAATAGTTTCACTACTCACGCCACCTGGAACACCACAGTGTAATGGTGTGTCCGAACGTCATAACCGTAGTTTATTAGATATGGTGTGATCTATGATGTCTCTTACCGATCTACCACTATCGTTTTGGGGTTATGCATTAGAGACAGCTACATTCACGTTAAATAGGGCACCATCTAAATCCGTTGAGACGACACCGTATGAACTATGGTTTGGCAAGAAACTTAAGCTGTCGTTTCTTAAAGTTTGAGGTTGCAATGCTTATGTGAAAAAGTTTCAACCTGATAAGCTCAAACCCAAATCGGAGAAGTGCGTCTTCATAGGATACCCAAAAGAAAATGTTGGGTACACCTTCTATCACAGATCCGAAGGCAAGATATTCGTTGCTTTCAATGGATCCTTTCTAGAGAAGGAGTTTCTCTCAAAAGAAGTGAGTGGGAAGAAAGTAGAACTTGATGAGGTAACTGTACCTGCTCCCTTATTGGAAAGTAGTTCATCACAGAAATCTGTTCCTGTGACTACTACACCAATTAGTGAGGAAGCTAATGATGATGATCATGTAACTTCAGATCAAGTTACTACCGAACCTCATAGGTAAACCAGAGTGAGATCCGCACCAAAGTGGTACGGTAATTGTAACACCCCGGATATGACTTTCCCAATATGTATTCCAACTCTTGCCGTTTCCGGCTTTAAATTATTTTATTTTCTCGGGTTCGGGTTTTTGTCTCCGTGTGTTGTTGTCGTTGTCATGCATCTCATTTCATGACACCATGTGCATTGCATTTGCATACGTGTTCATCTCATGCATTCAAGCATTTTCCTCGTTGTCCATTTTGCATTCCGGTGCTTCGTTCTCCTCCGGTGGTCATTTCTACCTTTCTTTCGTGTGTGGGGATTGAACATTTCCGGATTGGACCGAGACTTGCCAAGCGGCCTTGATTTACTACTGGTAGACCGCCTGTCAAGTTTCATACCATTTGGACTTCGTTTGATACTCCAACGGTTAACCGAGGGACCGAAAAGGCCTCGTGTGTGTTGCAGCCCAACACCCCTCCAAGTTGGCCCAAAACCCACCTAAACCTGCTCCATCATCTAGAGCGTTCGATCACGATCACGTGGCCGAAAACCGCACCACATTTGGACTCTCCTAGCTCCCTCTATGCCTATTTAAAGTCCCCTCCCGAAAATTCCGGATCCAACCACCCTAACCCTAGTCGTCTTCCACCTCTCGCCGCCGGACACGTCCAATTCGAGCCGGACGTGTCCGACTTGTCCCGCCGCCGCCACGTGTCGCCGCCCCACTGGCCCGGCCTCATCTCCCAGCCGCCGGCCCGCAAGCCCGCCACGGGCCCTCCCGGCCCGAGATCCCGCGCCGCTTCGCCCACCTCCCCGCCGCCCGAGCGCCGCCGCACTCGCCTTCGTCGCCGGGACCCCGCCGCCACCGCGACCTCGCCACTCCGGCGACCGCGCCACCCAGCACCACCGCGGCCGACCCGAGCCGGCGCCACCCCGTCCGCGCCCGGCGCCGACCTCGCCGCTCCGGCCGCCCCCGACCTCCACCGCCGTCCGGTCGGCCTCCTCTCTCCGGCGAGTTCTTCCGGTGAACAGTCCGGTCGGTCAACCTCGTACGACGTGCGCCGATCCAGATCCGGATGAACAGTAACCCTAGGTGGTTTTTCTTCTAAGTCCTGGGATTTTCAGATCCAAGTGCTCATGTTCATAGCATCGTATCTCCGCATCCGTAACTCCGATTCATGCATATAGCATATCAAAATGTTCGTCTCAGAGAGTACATCATTTCATTCCATTGCATCATTTTCATTTGAGTTCATCTTGATGCCCTAAATGCTGTTAGAAGAGGGCTACTTGAGTTAATTGTCAGATCTGCTACTCCGTTTAGCTTTTTGTCATTTTTTCCATGGTTAATGTGTGCATGATATGCCCTGATGCTCTACATATGTTTTGTTAAGGGTTTTGTCATCTTTCCAGAGGTGCAACCCATGTATTTTTGTGATGTGTGTATGTGTGTGGTGCCTAGTGCAAGCTTGCAAAGTGGTGCACTTGGTAATTATGTTTTCAGGGACTTAGCATTTCCACTAAGTCCTTGAGCTGTTTATCTCATGTTGTCATATGTTCATGTTGTTTCCTAGTGATCCGTGCCTCTTTTGAGGATGATCAGTGAGGGTGTTTTATTGATCTTGTAGTGCTCTATCCATCCATGTCTTTGTTTACAATTATGGAGCACCCTAGCTTGAGTCAATCAAACTCTACTTTTGCTACTTTGTGAATCTGGGCAGATTGTCAACTTGTTTGCAATTTTGCTGATGATGTTGTAGTTGATCCGTGCATGCTATACTATTGTTCTTGCCATGTCTAGCTTGCATTTTGTGTGTTCTTGATATATCTATGCTTAGCTTATCATGACTTGTTCCGTAGTGAGTGCATCGAGCTCGTAAACATGCCTACTTGAGTTATGTTTCAGCATGTGCCAGTTTTCACTAAGTCTAAAAACTGATTATGCTTTTGCTATGTTCGCGTGCTTGTTAGTAGATTTTCTGATCCCTTTTGGCTCAAGGTCACTAAGGGACTTTTGTTAAGCTATTTGAGTAGCTCCATGCCATGTTTTACTTTGCCATGCTCAGGTCCTGTAGCATGTTGTTTTGTTGCTCCGAAGAGTGCTACTTGGTCTGAAATTCCAGACAAGTGTTAATTTCACTAAGTCTGAGATCTGTTTACCATATGCATTTTTTGCCATGCTTGTTTGAACCTGTTAATGGATGATTTGGCCGTAGGTCAGTGCTAGACTTTTGTTAAGCATCTTATATGCATCCCTGCCATGTATTTTGTTGTCATGTTTGGGTGTTGTAGCATGTTCATGTCATTGCATTTAGATGGCTACTTGTTGTAAATCGCAGACCGGTGTCATATTTGAATCGCTTGCCATTTCCAAACCGTAACTCCGATTCCGGCGTTCTTTATATCGTTTTCAAGCGATTTCATCTCATATTTCCAGTGGCACATTTGGTTTTCCAAGTTGAGGCCAGGTTCATGCATCCCTTGTCAAATCTTGCATATGCATCCCGCATCGCATCCCGCATAGCATATCATCATTGCATCATATTGTTTGATCCTTGCACGTGGTTGATTGTATCCTTGTTGCTTGTTTGTCTTGTTTGGGTAGAGCCGGGAGACGAGTTCGCTAATGTGGAGCCCGTTGAGTTTGCTTTCGAGGATCCAGTCAACTCTGACAGCTTTGCAGGCAAGATGATCATACCCTCGAAATCACTACTATCTTTGTTATGCTAGTTTGCTCGCTCTTTTGCTATGCCAATGCTACGATGCCTACCATTTGCTTTCAAGCCTCCCAAATTTCCATGTGAAACCTCTAACCCACCATGTCCTAGCAAACCGTTGATTGGCTATGTTACCACTTTGCTCAGCCCCTCTTATAGCGTTGCTGGTTGCAGGTGAAGTTTGGAGGCCGTTCCTTGTTGGAACATTTATTTACTTGTTGGGATATCATTATATTGCCATGTTATCTTAATGCATCTATATACTTGGTAAAGGGTGGAAGGCTCGGCCTCTCGCCTAGTGTTTTGTTCCACTCTTGCCGCCCTAGTTTCCATCATATCGGTGTTATGTTCCCGGATTTTTTGCGTTCCTTACGTGGTTGGGTTATAATGGGAACCCCTTGACAGTCCGCCTTGAATAAAACTCCTCCAGCAATGCCCAACCTTGGTTTTACCATTTGCCACCTAGCCTTTTCCCTTGGGAAGTGGACACGGTGTTGGAATTATGCTTGCGCAGGTTGTCCTCTAGTTTCTCGCTCGCGCTTTGCCTCCTCTTCTCGCTCTCTTTTGCGAAAGTTAGCCACCATATATGCTAGTCGCTTGCTGCAGCTCCACATATATTTACCTTACCCTACCTATTAAGCTTAAATAGTCTTGATCGCGAGGGTGCGAGATTGCTGAGTCCCTGTGGCTCACAGATTACTATTACACCAGATGCAGGTCCAGATGATTCCGCTCCAGGTGACGCGCTCGAGCTCAAGTGGGAGTTCGACGAGGACTCTCAACGATACTATGTTTCTTTTCCTGATGATCAGTAGTGGTGCCCGGTTGGGGGTGATTGGGACCGTGTCCCATGTTGGGTTCTCTTCTATTTTGGCGCCGTAGTCGGGCCATGAGTGTTTGGATGATGTATGTTATTTATGTACTTGATTGACGTGGCGAGTGTAAGCCAACTATGTATCCTTTATTTATCTATATTACATGGGATGTTTGTGATGATTTCCTGACTTGCGACATATGCCCTCAATGCGGAGTTATGCCTCTAAGTCGTGCCTCGACACGTGGGAGATATAGTCGCATCGCAGGGTGTTACAAGTTGGTAATCACAGCCTTCCCCGACCTTAGGAGCCCCATTGCTTGATCGTTTTTAGCAGACGAGTTGTGTCTAGAAAAATGTTTTGAGTCATTTAGGAATTATATATCGGAGAGTTTAGGAATTCTTTTTACTTCCTAGTCTCCTCATCGCTCTGGTAAGGCATCCTGACGTAGAGTTTTGACTCTTCTCTTCTCAAATTTCACTAAAAAAAATTTTAGGATCACGCGGGTATCTTGGAATCGTTCCGATGGTTTTATGATGAGAACATTGTCTTGGTGCCTCCTGTCAGGGGTTTTGTGGAAGTGTCCCGGGGAGTTGAGCTCTGAGGTGTTGTCGTCATAATTTTAATCGTTGCAATTCTGGAATACTTGAGTTTAGTACGCGACATCGAAAATCTCTTTTATGCAGTTCGTTGGTGAGATAACCTCGACGCCACCCAGTACTGGGGCGGGAGTTCGGGAGTATCGCCATAACTTGTATAACGGATGCTTTCGAAGGTTGAGGTAGATGGTTTCCGAGGTTTCTTGGTTATGTGTTGAAGGATGGATACAGCTGGATGTAGGATTTGCTAGTTTGGGTGAGATATTATGCTTCCCCTGTATCCCCAACACCTGATTGCATAACCGGAAAGTTCTGGGAGTTTCATAGGTGGGAATTCTATGTAGCTCTAGTTCTTCTTCCACGGATATTGGTTTGAGATTGGATTTCTTACCGATTATTCGTTCTTGAGCCGTACCTTGTTGATTTAGTTCTCTACCTTTAATTCAGCGTGGCTTCTCAATTTATGGATATGTGACCATTTCAAGAGGAATACATTCGTTCACTTTGTTCGGATGTGAAGACTTTATGTTGCAATTTTCATTCTGTTGGTTTCAGCTTCATTTATCTGTCTATGTGCTAATGGTGGTCAACCTCTTCAGGATGGCTCCCGCTAAGAGCACCAGTCAGAATCAGAATCAAGATCCGCCACCACCTCCACCTCCTCCGGAGGCATGGCAAGCTGTGATGGCCGCAACAAATGCAAACACATAGTTGATCATGCAAATTCTCCAAGAGCGCAATCAAGGCAGCCAAGGGAATCAAGGCAATAATCAGAATCACTTTGCTACACTGAACCAGTTCCTTGCTAATGGGCCAAAGACGTTAAACAATGGTGTTGAGGCATCCGATGCTGACGATTGGCTTGTGGATCTGTGTAAGCATTTTGAGTGCAGCAACGTCAGGCCTGAAGATTTTGTCAAGTTCGCTTCCTTCCAACTCAAAGATCAAGCTGCAGAATGGTTCCAGCAGTACAAGGATTCCAGAGGTGGACGTGTGCACTTGGATGAATTCCGTCAAGATTTCAGCTCATCATATCCCTCAGAGCGTGGTTGAAAGCAAGCGTGAGGAATTCCGCAACCTGAAGCAAGGCTCTTTGTCTGTCTATTACTACAACAAGTTGTTTCAGAAGCTCGTCCGCTTTGCCAAGCAGGACGTCCCTGATGAGAAGAGCATGATATACCAGTTCAGGGGTGGTCTCAGAGAAGAAATTCAGCTAGCTCTTGTCCTCTTTGAGCCCTTGAGATACGATGAGTTCTACAACATGGCACTGAAGCAAGAGGCTCTCAGTTGAGGTGTGATGCTTCCAAGAAGCGAGTCAGAGATGTTACTCCTTCTTCCTCTACTCAAGTGGCCAAGCAGCAGAAGTATTGGCTTCCTCCTCCTCCGTTCCGTCAGCCGTATCAGCAGAAGAGCAAAGGTGGCAGTGGATCTTCCCACCCACCCAACCCTGGCTTTCAGAACAAAGACTTCGTCTCAAGCTCCAAGATCGAGTGCTCCGTACCACCGTCCGCTTTCAGAGGTCACGTGCAACAAGTGCCAACAGAAGGGTCACTATGCCAACAAGTGTCTCAACCAGAGGCGTCTTCCTCCTCCTCCTGTGAGATCGGCAAGTACAGCTGTGGTCAAGCATAACCCCAAGCACGCCAAGGTCAACTTGATGAATGCAGCTCAGGCAGAGGACTCATCAGATGTCATCATGGGTAACCTTCCTATTAATGATATTCCCGCAAAAGTACTTTTTGACTCTGGTGCATCGCATTCCTTCATGTCATTCCCATTTGCATTGGAGAACAATTTTAGTACTAAGGCTTTACCTAGAGCTATGCAAGTCGTCTCTCCGGCCAAGCGTCTGAGTTCTAGTATGATGATTCCGGTTATTTCTATCATGATGGGTGATTTCAAAGTTTCTGGCTTCTCCATCAGTTCTTGGTAACTCGGATATTGATCTTATTCTCGGAATGGATTGGCTCTCTAAGCACAAGGCTCAGCTTGATTGTGCAGCCAGGCAGATTCAATTGACTCATTCGTCTGAGGATGTAATTGTCTTTGCCGCTCATGATGATACAATCCGGTTGTTTTCTCTTAATGAGAAGGGTGAACTGGATGCTATCTCGCAAATTCCAGTCGTTTGCAAATATCAAGACGTCTTTCCAGAAGAGCTTCCAGGAATGCCTCCGCACCGGCCAGTTGAATTCGTCATTGATCTTGAGCCCGGCACGGAACCTGTGTGCAAGCGTCCTTACAAGCTCGGACCTGAAGAGTTGAAGGAGCTGAAGAAGCAACTCGATATTCAAGAGAAGAATGGGTCTCATCCGGCCTAGTTCTTCTCCGTGGGGTTGTGGTGTTCTTTTTGTGAAGAAGAAGGATGGAACGGACCGACTTTGTGTTGATTACCGTCCATTGAACAAGAAGACCATCAAGAACAAATACCCACTTCCCAACATCAATGAGCTGTTCGAACAACTCAAAGGTGCCCAAGTATTCTCCAAGCTTGATCTCCGTATGGGTTATCATCAGATTCGAATCCGTGAGCAAGATATTCCCAAGACGGCTTTCAGGACAAGCTATGGTTCATATGAATACACTGTCATGTCTTTTGGCCTCGTCAACGCTCCTCCGACTTTCTCTCGCATGATGAACTTCATCTTCAACGCCTACACCAATGACTTCGTTTTGGTCTATCTCGACGACATTCTGGTTTTCTCGAAGAACAAGGAAGATCATGCCAAGCACTTGCGTTTGGTACTCGATAAGCTCAGGGAAACATCAGTTCTACGCCAAGTTCTCCAAGTGTGAATTTTGGCTCGATGAGGTTCTTTATCTTGGTCATATCATCTCTGCCAAGGGCATTGCCTGAATCCTGAGAAGGTGTCTGCAATTGTGAATTGGGAACCTCCTCAGAACGTGAAGCAACTCCGTAGCTTCCTCGGTCTCGCAAGCTATTGCCGAAGATTCGTTGAAAACTTTTCTAAGATCGTGAAGCCTCTCTCTAATCTTCTCCAGAAGCACGTCAAGTACGTTTGGTCTCCGGAGTGTGACATTGCTTTCAACACTTTGAAAGAGAAATTGATCACTGCTCCAGTTCTGACTCCGCCTGATGAATCCAAGCCGTACGAGGTCTTTTGTGATGCCTCTCTCCAAGGTCTTGGCGCAGTGTTGATGCAAGAGAAGAAAGTTGTTGCTTATACATCTCGCCAGTTGAAGCCTAATGAGAAGAACTACCCCACTCATGATCTCGAGTTGGCGGCAGTTGTGCATGCTCTTTTGACTTGGAGACATCTTCTATTGGGAAGAAAAGTGGACATTTTCACTGATCACAAGAGTCTCAAGTACATCTTCACTCAGCCTAATCTCAACCTCAGGCAAACTCGATGGGTCGAAATGATTCAAGAGTATAATCCGAGTATCGAGTATACTCCAGGCAAGGCCAATGTGATTGCTGACGCATTGAGCAGAAAGGTTTATTGCAACAGCCTGATTCTCAAGCCTTATCAACCCGAGCTTTGTGAAGCTTTCCGCAAACTTAATCTGCAAGTTGTTCCTCAAGGTTTCCTCGCCAACCTTCAAGTCTCTCCTACCTTGGAAGACCAGATTCGCCAAGCCCAGCTTCTTGATGCCATGGTGAAAAAGGTGAAGATTGGGATTGCCAAGAGTCAACCCAAGTACAAGTGCTACCACCTTGATGACAAGGATACTCTCTTCTTCGAGGATCGTATTGTCGTGCCCAAAGGTGACCTCCGTAAAGTGATCATGAACAAGGCTCACAATTCTCTCCTCTCCATCCACCCTGGGAGTACGAAGATGTATCAGGATCTCAAGCAAGCTTATTGGTGGACTCGAATGAAGCGCGAGATTGCTCAATTTGTGAATGAATGTGATGTCTGCAGAAGAGTGAAGGCAGAACACCAAAGACCAGCTGGTCTCCTCCAACCTCTTGCCATTCCAGAATGGAAGTTTGACCACATTGAAATGGACTTCGTGACTGGGTTTCCAAAGTCCAAACGTGGCAATGATGCTATATTCGTTGTCATCGACAAACTCACCAAAGTGGCTCACTTTCTGCCTATCAAAGAGTCGATCACTGCAGCTCAATTGGCGGAACTCTATACCTCTTGAATTGTCTCTCTGCACGGTATCCCTCAAGTGATCTCTTCAGACCGTGGCAGTATCTTTACCTCCAAGTTTTGGGATTCTTTTCAGAAGGCCATGGGCACCAACATCCGCTTCAGCACAGCTTTCCATCCTCAAACTAGCGGTCAAGTCGAGCGTGTCAACCAGATTCTTGAAGATATGCTCAGGGCTTGTGTGATCTCCTTCGGCATGAAGTGGGAGGATTGTCTTCCTTATGCTAAATTCTCCTACAACAACAGTTTTCAAGCTAGTTCGAGCAAGGCCCCATTTGAAATTCTGTATGGCAGGAAGTGCCGTACCCCTCTCAACTGGTCTGAAACCGGTGAACGTCAGCTTTTGGGAAATGACTTAATCACAGAGGCATAAGAAATGTGCAAAGTCATTCGTGATAACCTCAAAGCAGCCCAATCCCGCCAGAAGAGCTACTATGATAGTAAGCACCGTGATTTGGCTTTCGAGATCGGAGATCATGTTTACCTCTGCGTCTCTCCTGTGAAAGGTACTCTTCGCTTCAGTATTAAAGGGAAGCTTGCCCCCAGATACGTGGGACCTTTCAAGATTGTCAGCAAGAGAGGCGATCTCGCCTATCAACTCGAGCTTCCTTCAAACTTTGCAAATGTTCATGATGTGTTCCATGTCTCTCAGCTTCGAAAGTGCTTCAAGACTCCTAACCGCATCGTCAACTTTGAGGACATTGAGCTCCAAGAAGATCTCTCCTATCGTGAGCACCCACTTGCTATTCTTGAAGAGACTGAACGCAAGACTCGCAACAAGTCAATCAAATTTCTCAAAGTCAAGTGGTCACACCATTCCGACCGTGAAGCTACCTGGGAACACGAGGATCACCTACGTTCTGAATACCCGGCGTTCTTTCGGTCCTAGATCTCGGGACGAGATCCTTTCGTAGTGGTGGAGTGTTGTAACGCCCCGGATGTAACTTACCCAATTTGTACTCCAACTCTTGCCGTTTCCGGCCTTAAGTTATTTTATTTTCTCGAGTTCGGGTCTTTGTCTCTGTGTGTTGTTATCGTTGTCATGCATCTCATATCATGACATCATGTGCATTGCAGTTGCATACGTGTTCATCTCATGCATTCGAGCATTTTCCCCGTTGTCCGTTTTGCATTCCGGCGCTTCATTCTCCTCCGGTGGTCATTTCTACCTTTCTTTCGTGTGTGGGGATTAAACATTTCCGGATTGGACCGAGACTTGCCAAGTGGCCTTGGTTTACTACCGGTAGACCGCCTGTCAAGTTTCATACCATTTGGACTTCGTTTGATACTCCAACGGTTAACCGAGGGACCGAAAAGGCCTCGTGTGTGTTGCAGCCCAACACCCCTCCAAGTTGGCCCAAAACTCACCTAAACCTGCTCCATCATCTAGAGCGTTCAATCACGATCGCGTGGCTGAACACCGCACCTCATTTGGACTCTCCTAGCTCCCTCTATGCCTATTTAAAGTCCCCTCCCGAAAATTCCGGATCCAACCACCCTAACCCTAGTCGTCTTCCACCTCTCGCCGCCGGACACGTCCAATTCGAGCCGGACGTGTCCGACTTGTCCTGCCGCCGCCACGTGTCGCCGCCCCACTGGCCCGGCCGCATCTCCCAGCCGCCGGCCCGCAAGCCCGCCGCCGGCCCTCCCGGCCCGAGATCCCGCGCCGCTTCGCCCGCCTCCCCGCCGCCCGAGCGCCGCCTGCGCCGCCGCGCTCGCCTTCGTCGCCGGGACCCCGCCGCCACCGCGACCTCGCCGCTCCGGCGACCACGCCACCCAGCACCACCGCGGCCGACCCGAGCCGGCGCCACCCCGTCCGCGCCCGGCGCCGACCTCGCCGCTCCGGCTGCCTCCGTCCTCCACCGCCGTCCGGTCGGCCTCCTCTCTCCGGCGAGTTCCTCCGGTGAACATTCCGGCCAGTCAACCTCGTACGACGTGCGCCGATCCAGATCCGGATGAACAGTAACCCTAGGTGGTTTTTCTTCTAAGTCCTGGGATTTTCAGATCCAAGTTCTTATGTTCATAGCATCGTATCTCCGCATCCGTAACTCCGATTCATGCATATAGCATATCAAAATGTTCGTCTCAGAGAGTACATCATTTCATTCCATTGCATCATTTTCATTTGAGTTCATCTTGATGCCCTAAATGCTGTTAGAAGAGGGCTACTTGAGTTAATTGTCAGATCTGCTACTCCGTTTAGCTTTTTGTCATTTTTGCCATGGTTAATGTGTGCATGATATGCCCTGATGCTCTACATATGTTTTGTTAAGGGTTTTGTCATCTTTCCAGAGGTGCAACCCATGTATTTTTGTGATGTGTGTATGTGTGTGGTGCCTAGTGCAAGCTTGCAAAGTGGTGCACTTGGTAATTATGTTTTCAGGGACTTAGCATTTCCACTAAGTCCTTGAGCTGTTTATCTCATGTTGTCATATGTTCATGTTGTTTTGTTCTTGCCATGTCTAGCTTGCATTTTGTGTGTTCTTGATATATCTATGCTTAGCTTATCATGACTTGTTCCGTAGTGAGTGCATCGAGCTCGTAAACATGCCTACTTGAGTTATGTTTCAGCATGTGCCAGTTTTCACTAAGTCTAAAAACTGATTATGCTTTTGCTATGTTCGCGTGCTTGTTAGTAGATTTTCTGATCCCTTTTGGCTCAAGGTCACTAAGGGACTTTTGTTAAGCTATTTGAGTAGCTCCATGCCATGTTTTACTTTGCCATGTTCAGGTCCTGTAGCATGTTGTTTTGTTGCTCCGAAGAGTGCTACTTGGTCTGAAATTCCAGACAAGTGTTAATTTCACTAAGTCTGAGATCTGTTTACCATATGCATTTTTGCGATGCTTGCTTGAACCTGTTAATGGATGATTTGGCCGTAGGTCAGTGCTAGACTTTTGTTAAGCATCTTGTATGCATCCCTGCCATGTATTTTGTTGTCATGTTTGGGTGCTGTAGCATGTTCATCTCATTGCATTTAGATGGCTACTTGTTGTAAATCGCAGACCGGTGTCATATTTGAATCGCTTGCCATTTCCAAACTGTAACTCCGATTCCGGCGTTCTTTATATCGTTTTCAAGCGATTTCATCTCATATTTCCAGTGGCACATTTGGTTTTCCAAGTTGAGTCCAGGTTCATGCATCCCTTGTCAAATCTTGCATATGCATCCCGCATCGCATCCCGCATAGCATATCATCATTGCATCATATTGTTTGATCCTTGCACGTGGTTGATTGTATCCTTGTTGCTTGTTTGTCTTGTTTGGGTAGAGCCGGGAGACGAGTTCGCTAACGAGGAGCCCATTGAGTTTGCTTTCGAGGATCCAGTCAACTCTGACAGCTTTGCAGGCAAGATGATCATACCCTCGAAATCACTACTATCTTTGCTATGCTAGTTTGCTCGCTCTTTTGCTATGCCAATGCTACGATGCCTAGCATTTGCTTTCAAGCCTCCCAAATTGCCATGTCAAACCTCTAACCCACCATGTCCTAGCAAACCGTTGATTGGCTATGTTACCGCTTTGCTCAGCCCCTCTTATAGCGTTGCTAGTTGCAGGTGAAGTTTGGAGGCCGTTCCTTGTTGGAACATTTATTTACTTGTTGGGATATCATTATATTTCCATGTTATCTTAATACATCTATATACTTGGTAAAGGGTGGAAGGCTCGGCCTCTCGCCTAGTGTTTTGTTCCACTCTTGCCGCCCTAGTTTCCGTCATATCGGTGTTATGTTCCCGGATTTTTTGCGTTCCTTATGCGGTTGGGTTATAATGGGAACCCCTTGATAGTCCGCCTTGAATAAAACTCCTCCAGCAATGCCAAACCTTGGTTTTACCATTTGCCACCTAGCCTTTTCCCTTGGGTTACGCGGACTCAAGGTACACCGTCTATGAGGAGTATCAGGACTTCAACCAGGAGCAGTACCGTGCCATCGTCCACCTCTACTCTCGGGAGTATGACTCCACTACCGTGCTGCACACTGCTCATGGTGTTGGAGTGACTATCGATATGGCGGTCCACGATGCTGCTTATGCTGCTCTGACACGTCTCCGTGGAGAGTATCAAGAGTTGGATACCTCCCCCTTCAGGCACATTGCTATCGCATCCGATGTTGGTGCGGAGGGTTACTACACTGCTGCCTACTCTACTGTCACCCGAGAGCCCTTCTACCATCAGAACCTGGTTTTGCATGCTGATGGGCTGGATCGAGCTAATCGAGCTCTTCGCCACGAGTTGTACACCACTCGTCAGCACCTCTACCGTACTCTGACGATGTTGCACCCCTTCGTCGGATCTGGGGAGCTGTCGCGTTCTGCTATCTACCCAGCTAGGACCGTGATGCCCCAGGGTGTCGGTTGGCCAGAGGTGGGAGGCTACTCCCCTGCACTTGGTCCTCTCCTGCCACCTGTGCATCGGGTTCCGCACCAGAGTATCCGCGGACCCCAGGCTACTCGCGTGGAGGTCTTCCCTTCGCGTCATTACCAGCTGTCGGGCTACACCTACCTCCGCAGTACCGCATGGGACTGACGTAGACTTGCTTATTAGGGTTAGATGCATTCGCCGCGAGCCTGTGTGCCGCCTATGATGTCTTAGCCTATGTACCGAACTCTGTGTAACGAACTCTATGCTGATCTCTTTTGTAAGATATGCCGACTACTATGTAGTATCTATCGTGCTACGTTCGTTGTGCATGTTTCATCATGA
>NC_053023.1:309497662-309526202 GCF_003073215.2 Triticum urartu
TATGTTTGATGAAGATGATATTTTTAGTCCCCCAAGTTTTGATGTGCAAATTTATTATGATGAGAGCATGCCCGCTATCTATGATGATTATTGTGATGACTTGTATGCTATAAAGAATAATGATATCAATGAAAATTGTCATCATGATTTTAACTTTCAATTGGATTATGCCTCACATGATAGTTATTTTGTTGAGTTTGCTCCCACTACTATTCATGAGAAGAAATTTGCTTATGTGGAGAGTAATAAAAAATTCTATGCTTGTAGATCATGAAAAGAATGCTTTATGTGATAGTTATATTGTTGAATTAATTCATGATGCTACTGAAAATTATTATGAGGGAGGAGCATATGCTTGTAGGAATTGCAAGAATATCAAGTTTCCTCTCTATGTGCTTAAAGTTTTGAAGTTATGCTTGTTTTACCTTCCTATGCAAGTTGATTCTTGTTCCCACAAGTTGTTTGCTCACAAAATCCCTGTGCATAGGAAGTGGGTTAGACTTAAATGTGCTAGTCATATTCTTCATGATGCTCTCTTTATGTTGCAATTCTTATCTTTTATGTGAGCATCGTTGAAATCATCATGCCTAGATAGGGGCGTTAAACGATAGCGCTTGTTGGGAGGCAACCCAATTTCATTTTTTCCCTTTCTTTTTGATACTGTTTATTAATAAATAATTTATCTAGCCTCTGTTATGATTGTGTTTTTATGTTTTAATTAGTGTTTGTGCCAACTAGAACCGTTGGGAAGACTTGGGGAAAGTCTTGTTGATCTTGCTGTAAAAAACAGAAACTTTAGCGCTCACGAGAATTTCTGCCATTTTTATTTGGAGAGTGCTATTTAGTTAATTCTTTTTTCAGATGATTAACAGATAAATTCCTCACGTACAGAAATTTATTTGAGAATTTTATGTGTTCCATAAGTATACGTTTGATCCAGATTACTACAGACTGTTCTGTTTTTGACAGATTCTGTTTTCTGTGTGTTGTTTGCTTATTTTGATGAATCTATGAGTAGTATCGGAGGGTATGATCCATAAAAAATTTGGAATACAGTAGATATTACACCAATATAAATAAAGAATGAGTTAATTACAGTACCTTGAAGTGGTGTTTTGTTTTCTTATACTAACGGAGCTTACGAGTTTTCTGTTAAGTTTTGTGTTGTGAAGTTTTCAAGTTTTGGGTAAAGATTTGATGGACTATGGAATAAGGACTGGCAAGAGCCTAAGCTTGGGGATTTCAAAGGCACCCCAAGGTAATATTCAAGGACAACCAAAAGCCTAAGCTTGGGGATGCCCCGGAAGGCATCCCCTCTTTCGTCTACTTCCATCGGTAACTTTACTTGGAGCTATATTTTTATTTACCACATGACATGTGTTTTGCTTGGAGCGTCAATTTATTTTGTTAGGATTTTCTTGCTGTTATTTAGAACAATGTTTTGCATCTTTTATTTCAATAAAAGTGGCATTGATAGCCTTTACAATGCCCATTTTACAAGTGTTCAAGTTGCTGTTTGAAAACAGAAAGTTTACCGTTGTTGCAATAATTCCCTAGAAAATTAAGAATGTGATAAAATGTTGAAACCTTTTGCATATTAAGCTCTGATAAATTTACTACAGTGGGAATTTTCTTTCATAATTTTTGGAGTTAGGGAAGTATGGATCTAGCTGCATTCTTTACAGACTGTCCTGTTTAGGCAGATTGCTGTTATGCTTGCATTGTTTGCATATGTTTGTCCTTAATGATTCTATTTGAGGATAGGACTATTAAATATGCAGAGGCATTTAGTATGAAATGTTGAATAATAATTTTTGTGATTTGCTACAGTAGAGGATGATAAGGTTTTCGCATTGATTTATACTAACTTATCTCATGAGTCCTTGTTGAGTTTTGTGTGGATGAAGCTTTTGAGATTTAGGGAGACCGTGATATGAGAGGAATTAAGGAGACACAAAATAACAAGCTTCGGGATGCCGAAGTCATCCCAAGATAATATTTCAAGAATTCTCAAACGTCTAAGCTTGGGGATGCCCCGGTTGGCATCCCACCTTTCTTCTTCAACAACTATCGGTTAGTTTGGGTTGATCCTAAGTTTTTGCTTCTTAGAATGTAATTTTATTTTGCTTTGCTTGCTACTTGAATAAAATACCAAGATATGAAATTATTAAATGTTAGAGAGTCTTAACATAGTTGCATAATTATTCCACTAATCATTGATCTTCACTTATATCTTTCGCAGTAGTTTGTTGTTGCTCTAGTGCTTCACTTATATCTTTTTAGAGCACGGTGGTGGTTTTATTTTATAGAAATTGATGAACTCTCATGCTTCACTTATATCATTTTGAGAGTCTTTAGAACAGAATGTTAGTTTGCTTTGGTTATGAAACTAGTCCTAATATGATGGGCATCCAAGAGGGATATAATAAAAATGTTCATATAAAGTGCATTGAATACTATGAGAAGTTTGATACTTGATGATTGTTTTGAGATATGGAGATGGTAATATTAGAGTCATGCTAGTGAGTAGTTGTGAATTTGAGAGATACTTGTGTTAAAGTTTGTGATTCCCGTAGCATGCACGTATGGTGAACCATTATGTGATGAAGTCGGAGCATGATTTATTTATTGATTGTCTTCCTTATGAGTGGCGGTCAGGGACGAGCGATGGTCTTTTCCTACCAATCTATCCCCCTAGGTGCATGCGCGTAGTACTTTGTTTCGATAACTAATAAATTTTTGCAATAAGTATGTGAGTTCTTTATGACTAATGTTAAGTCCATGGATTATACGCACTCTCACCCTTCCACCATTGCTAGCCTCTCTAGTACCGCGCAACTTTCGCCGGTACCATAAACCCACCATATATCTTCCACAAAAAATCCACCATACCTACCTATTATGGCATTTCCATAGCCATTCCGAGATATATTGCCATGCAACTTTCCACCATTCCGTTATTATGACACGCTTCATCATTGTCATATTGCTTAGCATGATCATGTAGTTGACATAGTATTTGTGGCAAAGCCACCGTTCATAATTATTTCATACATGTCACTCTTGGTTCATTGCATATCCCGGTACAACGCCGGAGGCATTCATATAGAGTCATACTTTATTCTAGTATCAAGTTGTAATCATTGAGTTGTAAATAAATAGAAGTGTGATGATCATCATTTTCTAGAGCATTGTCCCAAGTGAGGAATAAAAAAGAGAAAGGCCATAAAAAAAGAGAAAAGGCCAAAGGAAAGGCCCAAAAAAAAAAAAAAATGAAAAAGAGAGAAAAAGAGAGAAGGGACAATGCTACTATCCTTTGCCACACTTGTGCTTCAAAGTAGCACCATAATCTTCATGATAGAGAGTCTCTTATTTTGTCACTTTCATATACTAGTGGGAATTTTTCATTATAGAACTTGGCTTGTATATTTCCAACAATGGGCCTCCTCAAGTGCCCGAAGTCTTCGTGAGCAAGCAAGTTGGATGCACACCCACTTAGTTTCTTTTGTTGAGCTTTCATACATTTATAGCTCTAGTGCATCCGTTGCATGGCAATCCCTACTCCTTGCATTAACATCAATCGATGGGCATCTCCATAGCCCATTGATTAGCCTCGTTGATGTGAGACTTTCTCCTTTTTGTCTTCTCCACATAACCCCCATCATCATATTCTATTCCACCCATAGTGCTATGTCCATGGCTCGCGCTCATATATTGCGTGAAAGTTTATAGGTTTCAGATTACTAAAGTATGAAACAATTTCTTGGCTTGTCATCGGGGTTATGCATGATGAGAGCTTTCTTGTGTGATGAAAATGGAGCATGACTAAACTATATGATTTTGTAGGGATGAACTTTCTCTGGCCATGTTATTTTGAGAGGACATAATTGCTTAGTTAGTATGCTTGAAGTATTATTACTTTTATGTCAATATGAACTTTTATCTTGAATCTTTCGGATCTGAATATTCATACCACAATTAAGAGGAATCACATTGAAATTATGCCAAGTAGCATTCCACATCAAAATTCTGTTTTTATCATTTACCTACTCGAGGACGAGCTGGAATTAAGTTTGGGGATGCTGATATGTCTGCAATGTATCTATAATTTTTAATTGCTCCATGCTATATTATCTTATGTTTTGGACATTATTGGGCTTTATTATCCACTTTTATATTATTTTTGGGACTAACCTATTGACCCAGAGCCCAGTGCCAGTTCCTGTTTTTTCCCTTGTTTCAATGTTTCGAAGAAAAGGAATATCAAACGGAGTCGAAATGGAATGAAACCTTCTGGAGAAGTTATTTTTGGAAGGAAAGCAACCTGATGGACTTGTAGTGCACGTCAGGAAAGAAATGAGGGAGACACGAGGTAGGGGGGCGCGCCCTCCACCCTCGTGGCTCCCCTGATGTATTTCTTCCACCTATATATATATCCATATACCCTAAAACGACCGGGGAGCAGAATAGATCGGGAGTTCCGCCACCAGAAGCCTCCGTAGCCACCGAAAGGCAATCTAGACCCATTCCGGCACTCTGCCAGAGGCGAATACCTCTCCGGTGGCTATCTTCATCATCCCGGCGCTCTCCATGACGAGGAGGGAGTAGTTCACCCTCGGGGCTGAGGGCATGTACCAGTAGCTATGTTTTTGATCTCTCTCTCTGTCTCTCTCTCGTGTTCTTGATTTGGCACGATCTTGATGTATCGTGAGCTTTGCTATTATAGTTGGATCTTATGTTTCTTCTCCCCCTGTACTCTCTTGTAATGGATTGAGTTTCCCCTTTGAAGTTATCTTATCGGACTGAGTCTTTAAATATTTGAGAACACTTGATGTATGTCTTGCCGTGCGTATCTGTGGTGACAATGGGATATCACGTGATTCACTTGATGTATGTTTTGGTGATCAACTTGTGGGTTCCGCCCATGAACCTATGCATAGGGGTTGGCACATGTTTTCGTCGTGATTCTCCGGTAGAATCTTTGGGGCACTCTTTGAGGTTCTATGTGTTGGATAAATAGATGAATCTGAGATTCTGTGATGCATATCGTATAATCATACCCACGGATACTTGAGGTGACATTGGAGTATCTAGGTGACATTAGGGTTTTGGTTGATTTGTGTCTTAAGGTGTTACTCTAGTACAAACTCTCGGGCTGTTTTTGACACTTATAGGAATAGCCCAACGGATTGATTGGAAAGAATAACTTTGAGGTGGTTTCGTACCCTACCATAATCTCTTCGTTTGTTCTTCGCTATTAGTGACTTTGGAGTGACTCTTTGTTCCATGTTGAGGGATAGTTATGGGATCCAATTATGTTATTATTGTTGAGAGGACTTGCACTAGTGAAAGTATGAACCCTAGGCCTTGTTTCCTATCATTGCAATACCGTTTATGCCCACTTTTATCATTAGTTACCTTGTTGTTTTTATATTTTCAGATTACAAAAACTATTATCTACCATTCATATACAACTTGTATCACCATCTCTTCGCTGAACTAGTGCACCTATACAATTTACCATTGTATTGGGTGTGTTGGGGATACAAGAGACTCTTTGTTATTTGGTTGCAGGGTTGCTTGAGAGAGACCATCTTCATCCTACGCCTCCTACGAATTGATAAACCTTAGGTCATCCAGTTGAGGGAAATTTGCTACTGTCCTACAAACCTCTACACTTGGAGGCCCAACAACGTCTACAAGAAGAAGGTTGTGTAGTAGACATCGCTAGCTCAAACTAACTCTAACCCATGGATCCAAATAGGGCCAAAGTTAGTCTCGGTAAACGCATTAATTCCTATATACATGGACAGACGGAGTACATGATACTAGCAAACGCTCACCATTAGTAGTAGTTAATTGGTTGGTTTCGATTGTTGATTCAGTTACTGTGCTGCTACCGTCCAATATTCGTGTGTGGTTGTTTCTAGAATTAAAAAAAGGAGGTAGTTTCGCCCGAGCAACTTATTACTCTGGGAATATGGAGTACCAGCGGATTCAACGAACAGAGAAATGATGGTTGCTTCATCTGATCCACTTACTGTGGCGAAGGTGGGGCTCTGTGATTTGACTGCTCACTAGTCATTACTAATGCGGCACAATGATCGGGGTGAATCTTTCCCTGCAGTTGTGCACTCAATATTGCTACATGGCCAGTGGAGCCAGATGAAGGATGTCCCACATGTTGGCAAAATGAAGCTGAATTATTTCTGGCATTGCTATCAATCCTTCATGATTTGTTTATATGTACGCATAATTTTAATGAAATTGTAATGTGATGCTATGAAGGTTTCAACATTGGTTCCCGCAGGAAAAAAAGGTTTCAACTTAGGATTCATGTGTCCTCTTGCCTCAAGATTGTCTCGTTACAACATTCCATCAAATACAAATGAAACTACCATGGCTGCTAATGCATCTCAATGGTTCGCAGATCAGCGCCAATATTCACATCACAACTGAAGACAAAGTTGTGAGAAGGTGTACAAGTAATAAAGAAAATATATAATTGATCGATGCTGTTCGTAGTCATGTCTCCATTTCCTGGGCACAGTGTTCATTGGTTGGCAGCTAGTTTCACCCAGCTCTGTAGCCAAAAAAGAGGTGTATGGAGGACATCACAATCCGATCATTTTGTGCAGCTCCACTAAAATCGAGATGATCATCCCTGTTTGCTAATATATTCAGTCAGTGTGATTACAATAATAGTGGAACTAGATGATGAAACATAACACACACAAATAGAAGTCGATCACCTCTGCGATCTCTCTTTCAGACTAACTACTTGTTGGAGAAGATTAGGCACGGAGTTGGATACGGGGATAGCAAAACCAATCTCCCTTTCTGCAGTCCCACAGAAATGTAAAAACGTTGCCCGTGTGACATTTTGGCGGAACTGCACAAAACAATCTTAAGAAAAAAGTGATTTGTGTAATTCACCAAAAGGTTGCAATAGCAACGAGGTGAAATGGATTGCCTTGTTTCCAATAGTATGTAGAAAGGAAACAATTACTGCCCAATAACACGAGTTGAAGACACACATGCCGACAAAAAAGAAGCATATTCCATGTAATAAGGGAAATATAGCAGCATGGTGGTTTATCAAAAACGGTTTGAGGACGAGATTGCAAGATGGGAAGTACTCCGGCCGAGATACATTTTAAGCAAACAACTAAAGAAGATCCACATGCAACAATGTGGGAAGATTGGCAGTGGAGATAGGCCGGAGGAAGGTGTACCTGAGGGTCGCCGAGATGTAACTAGGTGGGTGCCAGTGGCCGGGATCTGCCCATACTGTGGCAACGAGCAAGTGAGGAAGGCGCTACCGCGCCGGAGCTTGGTCAGAGAGAACGATGGGTACCACAGATCGGGATGTGGTGCCTCAATGCCGTCGAACAGAGAAACGATGCACATCCTCCCTTTCCGCCGGCGGATGGGATGTGGCCGGGTCAGTGACCAACGGTGAGAGAGAGAGGTCAGCGCCGCCTTGTGTGAGATGGTGTGATGAGAGACAAACCCCGGCAGGCAGGCTCCATTGTATATAGTGGAGCGGATTTTTCTTTTTTCCCGATGACAATCGTTTTATATTCTGTACGTGCCATTGAGGAATATAAATTTATTTAATACTAACGTGTCAAGTCGAACTGTGTTCCATCTACGCGTGGTACATGACCATCCTTCGAGTAAACAACCGCTACACGCGCCAAATTATCACGTGGGCTGCCTTTTCGCACAGAAATGAACTCCATCGTGTACCCGCGCGGGTGTGGCCACGAACAAGACGTGAGTACGCGCGTCATGCGTGCACCTCTTCTTTAGGTGCAGGTATGTACGTGGGTGGGTGAGAGAGATGGTTTGTGCGAAACATAGGCAATGTGCCGATGCTATCTCAAACAAAAAAAACCTAACATATGCAATGTGTGTGAAACAAAGTCATGCGTATATCATATATAGAGGGAGCGATCCACGAGAAGAGAGTGGATGGATCATCGGCATGAGATATCAATAGAATAGAAAACAGGGATGAAGTGTGTGGGTGTGTGATCGATAAATTAAGAGGCCATTGAATTTGTGTTTGCCCACGTCAAAGATACTGGCTGGCTGTCCTACTGGAATTTGAGAGGGCAGAGGTGCAGTTTTTTTCTGTGGCATGGATACCTACCTACAACATTCGACTATTGATGTGTGCAGGGGGGAGGGGGCAAAGACCTAACTATAGAGGGGTAGATCGACTAGTATATGTGTGGAGAAGGATAGAGACCTAGCTATGTATTGAGGGAGATCGATCATCATCCATGCATATGTGTAGCAGAGGAATAAGGTTGGGAGAAAGACAAAGGTAGAGTGTCAGAGGGTTGGTGGTGGAGTTTCTTCTCACAAATGGTGGGAGAGGATTGCCACACAAACAGAGGGTACGAGTGAAATATCAATAAGAGAGGGCCGGGGATGTCTGCCCGTCTATGCACGTGTGTGTAAGAGACGGGTCGGGAGGTATGCAAGGATGATGAGGGGGGATGATATGGTTGTGGTAAGCAGACGTAACTACATAGGAAGATCAACCGTCGTGTGTTCGAGGAAGGGAGAGACATAACTAGTGAGGCAAGTGTATCGATGTGTTGGGAAAAAGAATTATAGTCGACCTAGCTATATGTATGGAGATCGGTACGTATACATGCATGCATGTGTTAGAAGGAAATAAGGTCTGGAAAGACGGACATGGGGAGATTGGTGTGGCTAGGAGGTGGTGCAAGAGGCCTACTATGTCGAGGGGGGAGGAGTGTGCGAGTATGAGATCGATGAAAAGAGGGGCGGGAGTGTGCACCTGTGTGGAACCGTATTGGACGGTGAGAAGAGAAGAGGGGAAGTGTGTGTTTGTGGTAGGCACACTTGTCTAGAGAGGTATATCGACATCTTTGTGTCGGAAAGAAGGAGCCGGGGGGCCTACACACACCGTGGGTGAACGACCTAAAGAGAAATAATGAATGTGCGCGACAGAGGGGATGCTAAGGGAGGGTGAGAGGGGGGCGGGCGTGTGCATGCACGATAGAAAGTTAGCGCTAGCTAGCTACAAAGAGAAGAGGATCATGAAGGTGTAAAAGACAAACAGAGATCATAATTCATTATAAAAAATGGATACGGATATTTGAAGAAGATATCATAGTGTAGAACATTGATTATAATTTGGGATAATGTGTGGCTTTTGCGGCTCAGGGCTAAATACTTGTCATAATGTAGGGGGCGAGGCACTATAATTTGTGTGATAAACACGGTGTACATATGGAACATGGTTTAGATTATGAGTATCTAGTCAGTACACCAAAGGTACTATTATTTGGAATCAACATCAAGTGCATTCAAAAAATTGATTTCGAGTTCATATAGTACACATAGTTCATATCTATGTATATAGTAATCATGTGGTGTGTTGTTAAGGTAATACACGAATGGTGGTTGAAGTTTGCAACAATCATGATTGTAGATTCTTATTCAAATAGAGAAATGAATTCAAATTTAGTTTGAATTGCAGCGGTAGTATAGACATTTGGAAAGCACTAAAATGTTGGTATGAGTTGGTTACATGCATTATACATTCAGCAAAAAAATTTAATTGAACATAACACGGATTCATAGCTTTGAATAGCATTTGTATAGTAAAACGGGAGAAGACTCTCTCTTTGTGTGGTGTGAATAGTTTTATTTTTTCGTTTTCTTCGTTGAGGGAAGTGCGAATTGATTTGGCATGTACAAGTACAATATTACACGTTATTCTTGTCCCTAAAATTCAACCCACGCCTTGTTATATCCCGAAAATTCAGATATCGTGCTCCCAAAACTCGTGCCTTCACAACCCGTGCCTTGCTATCCTGAAATTACAATGCACGCGAAAACTCCCTCCAGCTGCCAAATCCCGACACACGAAATCCCCCTTCTAACCCTGAGCCAAAAGCGCCACTAGTTCAAATCGGTGGGGGTACTTTTGTAACACACCCTACATTTTGGACAAGCGCGTCCCTAAGTCATGGTTCCTCCCTCCCATCGCCTCCTTTTCGCCATTCGAAATCCCAGGCCGCCATAACCTCTCTGCTCCAGCCGCAAAACCCCACCCTCCTCTGTCCGCCACCTCACCACTACCTAGTCGGAGCCTCTTCCCCGACGACGTCATCCACCGCAACAGCTCGACGTCCCCCATCCACCTCCCTAGATGAGTATCCTCGTCCATCTTGTCATCCCACCGGTTCAGTCGCCCCGCCCTCCACCTCCAAGGAACTGCTCCGACGATCGCCTCGTCTATCGCGGCTGCTACATCCCCACAGCGCCACCTTAACCTGCTACACCAGAACTGCAACATCCTCACCGACTCCTCGGATCAAGCTGAGGGCTACTCGACGCCACCAAAGAGGTTGTATACTCATCGCATCGCACCTTCTCCTTAACTCGACCTCCCGGCACCGACGGTGCTCCATCCCGCACTCCCATGGCGCGGCTACCTCAAAGCCGGCGCCACGGGAGACATCTCCCCGGTGACTCTCCCCCAGTGTGAGGACCCTTCGGCGGTGGCGTCCATACCAGCTAGATCTTCTGCTGCTGCTCCGGCTCTCGCTCGCATGCTCACCCTGCCGCTTTGCTCTCCCCCTCGCTCGTGATGCTGCTCTGCTCCGATTTAGCTACACTTTAGTCCACTGAATCGACTTTTGGGTCAGTCGATGTTCAGGGGGGGCTCGCCGGAGTTAAGGAAGAACCACCTGCAGCAGGGAGGGAGGATTGCCGGAGAGGCACCCCACTATCTATCTTAGGGTTCAGGGTGGGGGCGGTGGTCGCCGGTGGTGGAGGGGCGCGGTCGTGGAGGGGCGCGGTGGCATGGGGATAGTTGAAGAAAAAGCTCGGTGGGGGGGGGGCTAGAGGGCTGGCCGGGGCGGCGGCGGCCGGCTATGGGGAGTGGTTTTGGGGCTACGGGGCGGCGCGGGAGCGCTGTCGGCCACGGGCGGCGGGGGCCGGCGGTTCGGCCGGTGGTGGCTGGCGGCTTAGGGGGGGTGGAGGTTGAAGATGAACTGCAGACCTTCCCTAAACTACATGTTAAGTGTCTCTCTACTACCATTGCGTTCAGTTTCGACAGTAACATTCAGATTCCACAGTAAATTTCAGTTTCGATAGTTAAGTTCAGAGTCAACATTCTTTACCTCATCTGTTGTAGTTAGGTGTTTTTTGGTGATGTAAGTTTTACATCTATAAATTTTTGGTAATGTGTTTTACATCACCTATTGGAGATACTATTAGAATCCCACTTGAGATTAATGATGTATGTCTTGTACTGCTTCAGCCTCAACGCCGTACGGCTCGCCGGAGCTTCTCCAACGACGGAACGATCCATCGCAACAGAGCAGTGCCCTGGATGTTGTCTACAGATTCCTCAGGTCTTCCTCCACACCTCCGACAACCACCTCCACCTCAACTTGTTCGCGACCAACCCAATGTTACTGAGGTCGACATGGCTACGACAAAGAGGTTGTACACTTGTCGCGTCACTTATTACTCTACATTCATGTCAATCCATTAGGGCTATTTTGGTTCAAAGGAAAAGCATAGTAATAGGAAAATTTCCTATGGCACTCTTTTATTCAATTATTCATGCATTTTGTTGAAAGGAATGCAGCAGAACATCCACCTGGAGCTACTTTTCAAAATCCTATGCATGACAACCAGACCAAGTGCATTAGTGGCAGAATAACATTCTAACTGTACACGCTTTCATAGGGTTTCACTTTAATTTGGCCATGTTTCTTTCCATTCCTCCGCTCTTCCAATTCTGTGAACCAAACACCCAAGTTGACAGAAATCCTATGTTTACAAATGCTCTGTTTCTCACGTGCATTCCTATCATAGTCCAGTGTTTTTCCTATCCCTGCATTTTTAGAATCCTGCAAGCCAAAGGAGCCCTTATAGAATTACTTCAGTTATAGGTAGGTGCCTAAGAAAACTTTGTGTGGTTTGTCCTGCTCCTTCCACGACGTCGTCCACCTCACTTGAGCTGCTCCATCGACAGAAGCATCCACCAAACCAGACATCATGACTCCTGACCGTCTTTCGCCGCCTCAGATCTCCTTCCCTGCCGCCGGCACCCACCGCAACTGCATCACCATCATCGACTCAGCAAATGAACCGGAGGAGTACACGTGTCCACAAGAGAGGTCGCACTCTTTTGTTTCTGCTTATGTTATGCATTGCTTAATATTACCTGCTACTTTATCTTCATGTTCACCTCTTAGACTCCAAGTCAGGTCCAAATTAATGTTCAAACCTGAGTTTTAAAATTTACTTGTGAGGCACATATCGAGGCAGCTATGAATAGTATCTCTATCTATTATCTGGTTCACCTGTGGTATGCCTATGTTGTTCATCTTGGGTGGAAAACAAATAGTAAAGCAATCATCATCTATCTTTTTATTAAATTAAAACTATCATCAGCCTGCTATCATTATTTTTGGATCCATCCACTGGTTGTTACCACCACTCTAGATTTCTGCATGCTCTCCTTACATAATCTCAGTATATTTTTTTTGTATGCATGTCAGATATTGTACACAGTCATGCTGAACATGTAGAGAAAAAGAGAAGAGTTTTGCGCGGCAATACAATGTCATGCAGACATCGCTCCATGGTGGGTTCAATGGCAAACCCCCCCTCTCCAGATTGTAATCCAGAGGAAGATATCTATTCCGAGGCGGATTTAGACGCAGTTGACTAATCCTATTTACCCCCCAAGGTGTTTGCTCTAACTTGGCATGATGATGTTGGTCATACCATGCATATGTTGCCTTGAAGTGCCTACTTTCGACATCATATATGTCATCTGCTTAGTTTAGACATGTTCTATAATGTCACCTGTTTAGTTTCTATATCATATATGGGAATTATGCAGTCTCATCTCTTTTAGCCAGCTATAATATGTGTGAAATATGCAATGCCGTCCTGTTTAACCAGGCATCATATATTTGAATGATATCTTGCCCATCTTTTTATTCATTACATTTCCATTTGTCGACAATGTTTTCTACATTAAACTACTCTTCTTGTGAATCAGCCATTTGAGTGGGTAATGGAAAAATCTGGAGTGAAAACAAGGTCTTCAGAGCAGACAGTGCTACCTGTCGAAGCAGATCTCTTGCTGGGTCCCGATATCTCCTCAAAGATGGATTCAGGGACAGATGACCAGTCCTATTCCCCCACCGAGGTGTATGCTCTATCTTGGCACAGTTATACTGCTCATATCATGCATATGGTGTCTTGCATTGCATAGTTTAGACATCATATACTCAATATTCAACACCATGTTCCTAGTTTAGACATCATATATGCGAATACCCTCTACTTAGCATATAAATCACATATGTGAATTAAATCATGCGATCCTGATTACTTAGATAACATGTATGTGAATTATGTCATGCAAACCTGTTTACTAAAGACATCTTATAATTATCTCATGCCATCCTGTTTAGTTAGTCATCATATCTTTGAATTATGCCATGCTATGCTGTCCAGTTTAGATAGACATCATATATGTGAAATTATTTCATGCTATCCTTTTTAGTTAAACAATATACATGTCAACTATCTCATGCCCTCTTTTTTCCACACTATCTATTGCATCTGTCTCTCATACAATGTATGTGCATTCAACTATCACTATTGCAGGATGCTGCTAACGCGACACTACGATCAGAGAACCTTTGACAAAATTGTGTGCGATACAATAATCCCAAATGGTGGTGTAAAAAACCATCAAAAAGGTGCAAAACGTTTGCGATGGAGGATGCATCAAACTCGGTTCAGATTTTAGTTGCGTGTGCGATGAAGGGCACACGATTAACCCGTTCAAACTGTTTGCGATGAGGCAGAACAACAGAAACGGGCAGCCATATCAATGTGTGTGCGATATACGACATATAGTTCGCTCTGATGAACCGTTTGCTATTAGGGAGTGCAACATAAACGGTTAGCCAGATCAAGGTGTGTGTGATATAGTGTATACGGTTCACTCGGACGAACTGTCTTCGATTAGTGAACGCAACAGAAACGGTTCAACTTAATAAGATGTGTGTGACACGTGGCAAACAACCGACTCAGATGAACTGTTTGCGATGAGAATTTACAACACAGACGGTTAATACAGTTAGTTCATGTGCGATTCTATGTGTACAAAAAACTTTGAAAAATGCAAACTAGTTGCTTGCGGTGGCTAGGAGTATCACACACGATGCATCTGCGAGTACTTGTGTGTGATGATTAGTAAGTTACACATGCATTTCCTTATGTTAACACTTGTGTGATAAGTAACACGTGGCACCGGATACGGTATTCGGGTTGTGTGTGTGCTCCACTTAGTCTTCCCATGCTCCACATGGGTGAATTGTAAAATCCACGCCCATTCCCTCACCGGTTTCCCGCCACCAGCTAACGGCTTGCTGGATATAACCCAGGAGGCAACGCACTACCGCGACACTCTGTGAAGATCTAGTCCTCACCCATCTACCATTAGTTATTCCAAACATGCCAGACAAGGACCAAAGCTTCGACGTCGACGCCTACCTGCATTACATCTTTAGCAAGGAGAACGAGCCGGAGCAGGTCGGGCAGCAAGAGCTTCATCGGCCGGTGCAAGCACCATGGCCCATCGGCAGCGATATCGGCGTAACAGTCCTTGGGAGCACACTCGACATATTGGAGAGGAGGTGTGATGAGAAGTTTTCCATCCACCGTGCAAAAGATCCAGAGCTGGTCGGCGGCATGATTGACGACCCACCCGAAGAACCGCCGTCACCAGTGCTCATCGAGAGCCTGATGCCCGACAAGGAGCCTGTGGCATGGACCTCTGCAATTCAGTCAAGACAAAGGCAGCCTGTGGCTTCATCATTGCCCGCGGCAGCCGTGTCAACCTCGACCCCGATGATGTGGTGGCCAGGCTCAAGAGCATCCTTGGCGGAGTTGACGTCGCCGACAAAGTAGAACATCACCAACATGATATCTTGAGGATGCAGGTGATCGACGGAATTTGCTACCAGGCCAGAGACATGGAAATGGAGCGGTTCTGCGGAGTTGTCATGCACACGATTGCACGCTGTCAAGCTCTTCTGGAAGAGGCCCAGCAGCCCTAAGAGCCTCCCAGCGCCAGCAGCTCCGTAGGCGGAGGCGGGTCGGGACACTCGGAGTGAACAGTTGCAAGGGTGCTATGCTGATCATGGAGTCCGAGAAGACCATCGTCAGAAGGTCGCCAGCTCAGCCTTTTAGCTTATATTTTATTATAATTGTATGCATATGTAGGTCGTGAGTGTTCTCGGCCTTGCCGCATTTGGCATTTTAAATTATCCTGAATATGTAAGACAATTATTAAGAATTATTAACCGTTGCCATTGTAATTTTGCCTCAACAGTGAGCAGGGCGCACACATGGACGCCAGAGCGGAGCGCGCCGTGGCCGCCTCAACGGCGAGCAACTACGTGGTCAACCTTTTGCCATCAATAAATTTTGACCATGTTTCTCGTCACATTGTTGATTACAACGTCATAAGTAATTGCAAATCTGTTCACACCTATCAAACTAATATGTGTTCACACTTAGCACCGGGCTATAAAAACTACCCACTCGAAAATTACTTCACAGTTCCTCTACTCATCACCCACAAAACTGGTTCTTTCTGTCAAGTCGTTCCGCCATGACCGGAAGGATGAGTTTAGGGTGGACATATAACCAAGCAGCAAAGACCAAGGCCATGGAAGCACTAGAGAGGTCCCGCCGCGAAGCCACATCCGCAACAGAGATGTCCCAGCGCGCCGCAAAGCCCTCGAACGAGCTCTCACGGGCACGCGAGGGCTCTCACAAGCGCATTCGCGGCATCGGCCATTGCGACGAGCCGGCATTCCAAAAGTCCTTCGCCGGCGACGACGACATTTTCGCTGATGTCACTACGCAGCAGGAGCTGTTCGACGGCTTGATCATGGTGCTCAAGATCAGTGATGCCTCGGTTGACAAGGCGACCGGCCTCGTCGAGCAATTATGGGTGACAATGCGAAGCTCTTCAAGTTGGTCGCCAAGAAGGAGGAGGAGGCCGCCGATTGGAAGATGCTTCATGAGCAGAGCAATGCCTCGGAGATGTCGCGGAAAGCGGTCGTCGAGGAACTGATGGGTGTCTTGAGGAAGCTCCAGATCGAGCGCGAGTAGGAGGTTGTAGCGCCCCGAGTCCGATGTGCCAGGTGTCTTCCAGTTATTCACTGTTGTTGCCTTGTCATTGCTTGGGTGTCATGCATTGCATGTCATGTCATCTTGTGCATTGCATTTGTATACATGTTCGTCTCATGCATCCGAGCATTTTTCCCCGTTGTCCATTTTGCAATCCGGGGCTCCGATGTCCTCCGGTGTCCTCGCTCCGTCACCCACGACCAACCGGAGGTCGCCACGTGGCAGCCCGCCACCGCGCCGCCGCCGAAGCCCGGGGCCGGCCCTCCCCGCCGCCCGACCGGGCCGCGCCTCCCCGCGCATGGGCGCCGCACCCCGCCACCCGCTTCCTCCTCCGCTCCGGTCAGCATCGGCCGGCGCCGCCGCACGCCATCGCCGGACGCCACGCCAAGCTCCGGTCCCCGCCGCCTCGGTTCGCTGCTCCGCCCCGCTGATCGTCGCCCCTCGCCGCCCCGGCGACGGATCCGACCGCCCCATCGCCGGATCTGCCGACCCCGACCGGATCCCGCTACCCCGGCAACGCCCCGCACTCTCCGGTGAACAATAACTCCGGCGAGCTCCTCGGTTCACGTGCCGCCTCGAAACCCTAGATCTCAGATCCACTTCTCGGGGTTGACTTTTCCCTTTCCTCTTGTTATTTTTTGCATACTTTGACATGCTATAACTCTGCATCCGTAGCTCCGATTCGTGTGTGTAGCATATCAAAGTGTTCGTCTCGACGAGTACATCATTTCATCTCATTGCATCATTTTCATTTGAGCTCATCTTCATGCCCGAAATGCTGTTGGAAGAGGGCTATGTGATGAATATGTCAGATCTGTTTCTGCAAATAGCCTTTTGTCATTTTTGCCATGATTAATGTGTGCATGCTATGATCCTGAGCTCTAGATGTGTTTTGTTATATGCCATGCCATCTTTACAGGGGTGTATGCCATGTATTTTTGTGATATTTGTGGTGACTAGCACAAGCATGCAAAGAAGCTTACTCAATGATGCTGATTTCAGGGACTTAGAATTTCACCAAGTCCTTGTCCTATTATTGTTTTTATGCCATATGTTCATGTTGTTTCCTAGTGATCCGTGCCTCTTTTGAGCATGATCAGTAAGGATGTTTTGTAGATATTGTTATGTGCTTTCCATCCATGTCTTTGTTTGCAATTATGGAGCAACCTAGCTTGAGTCAATCGAGCTCTACTTTTGCTATAAAATGTTCCTGGCAGATTGTTAACATGTTTAGCGATTTTGCCGAGCTTGTTGTTGTTGATCTGTGCATGCTATGTTGTTGTTCTTTCCATGTATAGCTTCTATGCCATGTCTTCTTGCTGGGTGTATGCTTAGATTATCATGCAATGCTTTGTAGTGAGTGCATCGAGCTCGTAAACATGCCTACTTGATATCTGTTTTGCCATGCTCCAGTTTTTCACCAAGTCTGAATCTGTTTATGTTTTTGCTATGTTCACATGCTTGCAATTGTGTTTTCTGATCCCTTTTGGCTCATGGTCACTAAGGGGCTTTGTTATATGCTTTGAGTAGTTTCATGACAGGCCTTGCTTTGCCATGATATGTTCCTGTAGCATGTAGTTTTCATGCTCTAAAGATTGCTTCCTGATGATAAATTCCTGACTTGTGTTAATTTCACTAAGTCTGAAACATGTTATCTTTTGCCATGCTTGTTTGAACCTGTTAATGAGTGAATTATCCATAGCTCAGTGTTCATCTTTTGTTGAGCATCATTAGTGGATCCCTGCCATGTATTTTGTTGTCATGTTTGAGTGCTGTAGCATATTTATCTTGATGCATTTAGATGGCTACTTGCTGATTATCGCAGACCGGTGCCATATTTGTTTTGCTTGCCGTTTCTAAACCGTGCATCCGATTCCGGTGATCTTTCTATTGATTTCGACTGAAATAAACTCCTCTTTCCAGTGGCACTCTTGGATTTCTAAGTTGAGGCCAGGTTCAATCTTTTCTTTTCAAATCATGCATATGCATCACATACCGCATCCCGCATATCATGCCATGTTCATGTGTTGGTTGTTTACTATGTTGTGTGCTTCTTTCCGGTGTTGCTCTTCGGGTTGGTTCCGATAACGTCGCATTTGTGAGGACCCGTTCAACTACGTCCATTTTTCTTCTTCATGGACTCGTTCTTCTTCCTTGCGGGATTTCAGGCAAGATGATTATACCCTCGAAATCACTTCTATCTTGCTTGCTAGTTGCTCGCTCTTTTGCTATGTCTATGCTGCGATACCTACCACTTTCTTATCAAGCCTCCCATATTGTTAAGCCAAGCCTCTAACCCACCTTGTCCTAGCAAACCGTTGTTTGGCTATGTTACCGCTTTGCTCAGCCCCTCTTATAGCGTTGCTAGTTGCAGGTGAAGATGAAGTTTGTTCCTTGTTGGAACCATGGAGATGTTGTTCCTTGTTGGAACATGATTATTGTTGGGATATCACAATATATCTTATTTAATTAATGCACCTATATACTTGGTAAAGGGTGGAAGGCTCGGTCTTATGCCTCGTGTTTTGTTGCATTCTTGCCGCCCTAGTTTCCGTCATATCGGTGTTATGTTCCCGGATTTTGCGTTCCTTACGCGGTTGGGTTATAATGGGAACCCCTTGACAGTTCGCCTTGAATAAAACTCCTCCAGCAATGCCCAACATTGGTTTTACCATTCGCCACCTAGACTTTTCTTTCCCTTGGGTTCTGCAGACTCAAGGGTCATCTTTATTTTAAACCCCTCGGCCAGTGCTCCTCTGAGTGTTGGTCTAAACTGAGCTGCCTGCGGGGCCACCTCGTGGAAACTTGAGGGTTGGTTTTACTCGTAGCTAGTCTCATCTGAGTGTGCCCTGAGAACGAGATATGTGCAGCTCCTATCAGGATTTGTCGGCACATTCAGGCGGTGTTGCTGGACTTGTTTTACCATTGTCGAGATGTCTTGTAACTGAGATCCTGAGTCTGATCGGGTCTTTCCGCTAGAAGTAATATCCTTCGTTGACCATGAGAGCTTGTGATGGGCTAAGTTGGGACTCCACTACAGGGATTTGGACTTTCGAAAGCCGTGCCCGCGGTTATGGGCAGATGGGATTTTGTTAATGTCCGATTGTAGAGAACTTGACAGCTTAACTTAATTAAAATGCATCAACCGCGTGTGTAGCCGTGATGGTCTCTTTCCGGCGGAGTCCGGGAAGTGAACACGGTGTTGGAGTTATGCTTGACGTAAGTAGTCTAGGATCACTTCTTGATCATAGTTTCTCGACCGTGCTTTGCCTTCTCTTCTTGATCTCATTTGCGTATGTTAGCCACCAAATATGCTAGTCGCTTGCTGCAGCTCCACCTCATACCTTTTACCCTACCTATAAGCTTAAATAGTCTTAATCGCGAGGGTGTGAGATTGCTAAGTCCCCGTGACTCACAGATACTTCCAAAACCAGTTTGCACGTGTTGATGTTACCGAGTAGGTGACGCAACCAAGCTCAAGGAGGAGCTCGACGAAGATCTTGTCCTTTGTGTTGTTTCGTTCTAGTTGATCAGTAGTGGAGCCCAGTTGGGGTCGATCGGGGATCTGTGTAGCATTTGGGGTAGTCTTCTTTTATTTTGGTTCCGTAGTCGGACCTTGAGTGTATTTGGATGAATGTAATACGTTATTCATGTATTTTGTGAAGTGGCGATTGTAAGCCAACTATGTATCTCTTTCCCTTTATGCATTACATGGGTTGTGTGAAGATTACCTCACTTGAGACATTTCTTTCAATGCGGTTATGCCTCTAAGTCGTGGTTCGACACGTGGGAGATATAGCCGCATCGAGGGCGTTACAGAGGTGGAGGAATCCGTCGCTGCTTTCAAGAAAAGTTGTGAGGAATTGAAGAAGGAGCTGGAGGATTTCGCCGCCCGGTGATCCATCGACGAGTAGAGACAGTAGTGACCCAGATCGTCGTGTGCAATTTCCTTCTTCTCTTGCCCCCGTGTCTTCCGGGCTTTGTCGCATGTGGAATTTTAAATTATCTAGAATATGTAAGACAATTATTATCCGCGCCATTGTAAATTTGTCATCGTATTATCCGTTGCCATTTTATTTGTGGTCGTATTATCCGTTGCCCTATGTGGCAATTTAAATTAGGGCGGAATATGAGTTGAAAACACGAAGAAAGCAAATGCTGCCATGGGATCACAAGCAAACACCCACCGGTGTGCGTCGGTCCTAAACAAGTGGTTTTTAACCCCTTTCTGCGATGACATTTGGAACGGTCGCCAACTGAGTGTAGGCGATAGGGGGGGTCCTTCCCACACGACCCAGAAACCGTCGGGGATAGGGACCCTACAGTACTCCAACTCGTTTCTACTCGCATTGCCATCGCAGTCGGTATTATGTGGTGCTACGTTTATGATGTGCGGCCCATCACAAATGGCTCACTATTATATAATGTGTACGTTGCGCGGCCCATCACAAACGGTTCACTGTTAAGAAGATTAGCTAATGGTCATACGAGTGTCGGACAGGATTATGAAACATCGGATCGTCGTAACATCATCGTACACGACAACTATCGCATTGTTTGTGGTGCAACGTTTACGATGCATACTTCATCAAAAACAATTCATGGTTGTGAATCATGTACGATAAGGCAACTAACACAAACGTTTAGTTTGCCCGCACCGTTTGTGAAATTGCACACGCTTTGGAAACAGCAACTGTGTGCATGCTTGCACACGTTTCCTCTCTATGAACCTTCTTGGATTATGGTGTATATTGCAAACGTTTATGTTTTACCAACCATGTGTGTCGTTACAACATGGAGAGTGTAATTTCACCGTAATTTAATTCCTGCTATTTCAAATTGACTGGATTTGAATTTGAATTTGAATGTATGCTACAGCTTTATTCATATCAATCAGGTTCAAACAACCAATGCATTATTCGATTCATAGGTACATATGTTCAAGAATTACATAAGAACCAAATAAAGAATGATGAACCACAGTTGTATACTTGTACTATTAAATACGGTAAAGAAAGAGGCGAAATATATTATGGTTGCTGAACAAGGTGAAGCGGAATGCCCATATTGTGCCCTCCTCCATGCAGAAGGCACGCACGATTCTAGTCCAACCCCTTGTGATGGTCGAAGGCCCATCCTTCACGGTCTTCATGAAAACATCTAGATAATCATCATGTTCTGGTAGAAATACTTTAACGCATGCCCACCAATCATGTAGTTTGAGAGGAAATTGTCGGTGTCAAAACCGGCGGATCTTGGGTAGGGGGTCCCCAACTGTGCGTCTAAGGCGGATGGTAACAGGAGGCAGGGGACATGATGTTTACCCAGGTTTGGGCCCTCTTGATAGAGGTAAAACCCTACGTCCTGCTTGATTGTTCTTGATGATATGAGTATTACAAGAGTAGATCTACCACCAGATCAGAGAGGCTAAACCCTAGAAGCTAGCCTATGGTATGATTGTATGTTGTCCTACAGACTAAAACCCTCCGGTTTATATAGACGCTGGAGGGGGCTAGGGTTACATAAAGTCAGTTACAAAGGAGGAGATATACATATCCGTATTGCCTATCTTGCCTTCCACGCCAAGTAGAGTCCCATCCGGACACGGGACGAAGTCTTCAATCTTGTATCTTCATAGTCCAACAGTCCGGCCAAAGGATATAATCCGGCTGTCCGGAGACCCCCTAATCCAGGACTCCCTCAGTAGCCCCTGAACCAGGCTTCAATGACGATGAATCTGGCACACAGTGTTGTCTTCGGCATTGCAGAGCGGGTTCTTCTCCAAATTTTGAATGTCTGTCAAGTAGTGTCCGGCCCCATAAATGTTGGACTTCTTGGCTTCTGTGCCCAATAAGGGCTATCTTCCACGCTCGAATGAATACGAGGAGCCAGGGCGTTTTTACATTCGCCTCCCTAGCCAAATAAATAAATTGGCTATTAAAGGGATGGGGATTCTTAGATCCAATCCATACCATCCTCCCACAGCGAGAATCCATCGGAGCGCGCTTCGGAAAAATCCACTCCAACATGGCCGACCACCGCAGCTCCTCCGCTCGCCCCCGTAGCCCTAAGCTCGGTGTATGGGAGAGGTGTTCTGTCCCACATAGTCGATTAGTCGAACTGCAAACTCAGGGATTTCTCCCTCCAGCGTATATGGTTCCCGTCCGAGCCGGGCTCGCCACCTACAATAGCGGGGAGCAAGCGGAGAGCTTCCCTAGCCCCTCTACGGGGGAGCGGGTGTGCCTTGTTCCTTACTTATTAAGGGGACTCGGATTTCCAAGTCATCTGTTCCTCCGCGGGCTCCTGGAGTTTTACGGCCTCCAACTACATAATTTCACCCCTGCTTCCATATTACACATCGCCGGCGACGTTGCCCTTTGCGAGTTATTCCTAGGCTGTGAGGCTCATTTCAAGCTGTGGAAAAGGTTATTTTGCCTTGTCCCCCGCACACAAAAGGGGTCACTTTATCAAGTGGGCGAAGCCGAAATATGGCGCATCGCCGAAACCGGATACCTGTCCGGTACTCCAAAGAAGACGTCCAAAGACTGGCCTTCGGAATGGTTTTATATGGAGGACGTCCCCCTTCCGGACCCTGTTCGGCGGGGTCTTCCTAAGTTCGACAATGCTCCTCTGAAGAAACGTCGAAGCTGGCGCCCACGGAGCCCCCAGGAGGAAGACAACGGAGAGGTCCTTTACCTGATGAACCGGATTAAGGCACTGGCTCAATCAGGATTGACAGTAATCGAGGTTATGTCAATATGCATAATGCAGGGAGTGCAGCCACTTCAATATCGAGGGCACCTCCTGTGGTGTTTTAATGGGGAAGATGATGCCACCTGTTGCGGGTGTAAGGGACCGGACTCCGCTGCTGCTTTAGCAAAAATTATGTCCGAGTTGTTCAAGGGAGAGGAAGAGGAGTTCATCTGCATCAAGCCACGGGATGGATTCTCCATGTACAACCCTCCAAGCTGGGTGAGTTATATCCCCTTACTCCCATTCTTCCTGCATTCTGTGTCGTAGGTACTCACCTTGCCATTTACGGCAGGAACTGCGAAAAGCTGTAAGGGAGGTCAACAGCCCATCTCCACAACCAGAGGACCCTAACCAGGCCCTCTGTCCCAGACTTGAAGAAGATCCGGACATATTCGTGGAGCTGATAGACAGGCAGTTCTATCAATTGAGCTGCGATGACGCCATGGTGGCCATTGCAGCCGACTATCCCGGACTGCTCCATGCGTCGCATGTAAGCAAAACCAAAATCCCAACTCCAAAAACTAGGATCCCCCTTTTAGACACTTCACCTACCATATACATATGGTGTTTTACAGGGAAGGCATTCGGGACGCCGTGCCGAACCCGCAGCAACTCGCCAACAAGAGGCACCAAGGCCGGGTAGGCCAAAAACGAAGGCGGTCAGGACGGAGACGTCGGCGTAGAGGTATGCCAAAAAACCACGCTCCGTGGTTGTCGTCTTTCTTAAAATGTAATGACGTCTGAGGGAGTCCTAGATTAGGGGGTATCCGGACAGCTGGACTATATCCTTTGGTCGGACTGTTGGACTATAAAGATACAAGATTGAAGACTTCGTCCCCTGTCCAGATGGGACTCTTCTTGGCGTGCAAGGCAAGCTTGGCAATACGGATATGTAGATCTCCTTCCTTGTAACCGACTCTGTGTAACCCCCCTCCAGTGTCTATATAAACCGAAGGGTTTTAGTCCGTAGGACAACAAACAATCATACCATAGGCTAGCTTCTAGGGTTTAGCCTCTCTGATCTCCTGGTAGATCTACTCTTGTACTACTCATATTATCAAGAACAATCAAGCAGGACGTAGGGTTTTACCTCCATCAAGAGGGCCCGAACCTGGGTAAAACATCGTGTCCCCTTCCTCCTATCACCATCCGCCTTAGACGCACAGTTCGGGACCCCCTACCTGAGATCCGCCGGTTTTGACACCAACATTGGTGCTTTCATTGAGAGTTCCTCTGTGTTGTCACCGTTAGGCTTGATGGCTCCTTCGATCATCGATAGCGATGCAGTCCAGGGTGAGACTTTCCTCCCCGGACAGATCTTTGTATTCGGCGGCTTTGCACTACGGGCCAACTCGCTTGGCCATCTGGAGAAAATCGAGAGTTACGCCCCTGGCTGCCAGGTCAGGTTTGGAAGCTTAAACTACACGGCCGACATCCGCGGAGACTTGATCTTCGATGGATTCGAGCCCCTGCCGAGTGCGCCGCACGGTCACGATGAGCATGATTTAGCTCTACCATCGGATAGTGTTTAGGAGACCGCACCGGCAACCGCTCCGACCCTCAATTCGGAGCCAATTGCGCCATCCATGGACGGGTGGATAGACCCCGCCACGGAGGGCGCATTGTCAGCGGCGATCGAGCCGAATATCGACCTTACCCTTCACGGGAGCCGTGACGTCAAATTGCCGGATCCTTCCCTGGCCACGGACTCTGATCCGCCTGCGCCCGTGCCTATCGAACCCGACTGGGCGCTGATCATGGAGTTCACCTCCGCTGATATATTTCAGCACTCGCCCTTCAATGACATACTGAACTCATTAAGGTCTCTCTCCCTGTGAGGAGAGTCCTGGCCGAACTATGTTCGGCAGGATTGGGATGCGGATGACGAAGAAATTCGCGGCCCACCCACCACCCACTTAGTAGCCACTGTCGACAATTTGACCTACATGCTCGACTTCAACTCCGAAGACATCGACGGTATGGAAAACGATGCGGGAGACGAAGAGGAACCACTGCCCACAGGGCACTGGACAGCCACCTCATCATATGATATATACATGGTGGACACACCCAAAGAGGGCAATGGTGACGGGACGGCGGAAGATGACCCCTCCAAGAAGCAACCCAAGCGCCGACGTCAGCGGCGCCGCTCTAAGTATCGCCAAAGCAAAATCGGTGACACCGGCACAGGAGATAATAACATTCCGGAAAGTGCCGAAGACAACACTACTAGAAAAAGGGCTATAGATGGGATTGACACTAATGGCGCACCAGACAAGCAGTGCGCCATTAGTATATACTAATGGCGCACCACCTTCTGATACGCCATTAGAGCTGAAACTACTAATGGCGCACCTGGCCCAGGGTGCGCCATTAGTATCAAATTTTTTTTTTGAACTAGTGCGCCTGTCCAAACATACTAATGGCGCATCCAGACACAGTGCGCCATTACTAGTTGTAACTAGTAATGGCGCACCTGTAAGAAAGTGCGCCACTAATGTTGTTTTTTTATTATATTTTTTATTCCTTTTTTTGCAAAACTACTAATGGCGCACTGTTCGACCATGCGCCATTACTAGTTTAAACTAGTAATGGCGCACTGTGGAACAGTGCGCCATTAGTATGTTTTTTGTGCAAAACTACTAATGGCGCACCACCAGACGGTGCGCCATTAGTTACCTGGATTACTAATGGCGCATTTAGAGTTGGTGCGCCATTAGTAAGTGGGCAGCAACAAGATATTTTGGACAGCCTCTCCTACCCACACTCACTTTCTCCCCACTTCATTCTTTCCACCTCCTCCTTGTCTCGGGTGCCTCCTCTTTTTCACCTCATTTCCACCATAGATTCATTCAATTTAAGTGGTTAAATTACCTTGTTTTGATAGGTAAGTAAGAGGGGAAGCTATATTTATGTTGTTCTCCCTACAACAATGTGCACATGCACTTTTTATGGCCTAGCTAGATCTATGTATGTTCGTGGTGTTGCATATGTTTGTGGTGTTGCATATGTGTTTGTGTTTGGAGGTGTACTAGTATTTGAAATGCGATAGTTGCCAATATTTTGCCGGAATGTTGATTCATTTCCGTTTCGGCGAGAATTTTGGCATTAAGCATTCTTTTTGGTCCTATTTTTAGGGAAAGTCATGCCAAAATTTTTCTTGGTTCTAAAATATCATTTTGCTCTACCCCGCAGGCGACCATGGTCCGCATGATGACCGAAGGCATCGTGAATAGGTTTTTGTGGTCCGCGAAGACCGAGATGCTTCAAAAGAACGAGACGGAGATAAGATGTCCGTGTCGAAGATGCAAGCTAAAGAGCCTTATTGCGGACCCGGAATCCGGGCAGGTGCGGGACCACCTGCTCTTGCATGGTTTCATGGATGGCTATCGGTGGCAAGGTGATGAAGATGACTACGAAGTCGTCCATGGGGGCCGGGCAAGAAATGAGGAAGGGCAGCAAGGCAACCACCGCGGCTCGGGCGGGCGAGAAGACGAAGAATCCCCAGGAGGTGATCACGACGGTGATGCTGTACACAGTCATCATGTAGAAGATGCAGTACATGATAATGAGGAAGATGCTGGAGCAGACGACGGGCATGATCATGAAGATGATGATGCCGACGGAGCAGACGACGCTGGACCATCGATGGGCTGGGTGCAGGACCCTCATATTCAAGAGCTGCTTCTCAAGCAGACGGATAACGCAAGAGCTGCCGCCCGAGAGAAAGCCAAGATGGATCAACTTGAGTTAGACGCAGTTACTCCATTGTATGAAGGATGCAGCCCCGAGGATACCCGCCTGAAAGTAACGCTTATGGCTCTGGAGATGAAGGTAAAACACAAAATGACCGAGGCATGCTTCGACGAGAACATGTCATTCTGGCACGAACGTCTTCCCAAGGGGAACAAGTGCCCGACCAGTTTGGAGGAGGCGAAGAAAAACGTGTGTCCTCTGGATTTACCGCACGTGAAATACCATGTGTGCATGAACAATTGCATCATTTATCGGGACGAGCACGCGGAGTCTACCATATGTCCGGTGTGCGGCGTCACTCGATACAAGAAGAGGAAGAAAGCTCCTCGAAAAGTGGTGTAGTACTTTCCGATCACTCCTTGTCTGCAGCGGTATTTCGCGGACCCTAAGGTAGCAAAGCTCCTGCGTTGGCACCCGGATAGGGAGGAGAAGAAGCGAGAAGATGACGTAGATGATCCGGAGATAGATAAAAAAGACAAGATGCTGAGTCACCCTAAGGATGCGAGCCAGTGGCAAGCGTTGAACTTCGAAGACCCAAAATTTGGGAACGATCCAAGGAACATCGTGCTGGGCGTGAGCACCAATGGAGTCAATCCGTTTGGCAGCCAGAGAAGCACACATAGCACCTGGCCTGTGTTTGTGTGGATGTACAACCTTCCCCCCTGGTTGTGCATGAAGAGGAAGTACATTCACATGAGTATGCTAATTGAAGGACCGAAACAACCAGGGAACGACATCAATCTGTATCTGGGGCTGCTGAAAGAGGAGCTTGACACGCTGTGGAAAACGCCAGCCAATACATGGGACGCCGCAGAGAAAGAATATTTCCCTATGAGAGCCACGCTGCTCACGACGGTGCACGGCTATCTCGGTTACGGATATGTCGCGGGGCAGGTGTTCCACGGATTTTCTGGATGCTTCAGGTGCATGGATGACACAACGTATCGCTAGCTAGATAGAGATCCCGGGTCTTCGAAAACCGTGTTCATGGGACATCGAAGGTGGCTTCGCGACGATGACCCGTGGAGAAAACGCAAGGATCTGTTCGATGGTGAAACCGAACCCCGAGGATGCCCGCGTACGAGGAGCGGCGAGGAAATAGACGAGCTGTTGAAAAATTGGAAAGACTGCCCACTGCCGGGAAAGAAGCAAAAGGCGCCAGAGCCGGGAAAGAAGCGAAAGGCGCCAGAGCCGCTGCTGAAGGTATGGAAAACGAGGTCTGTTTTCTGGGACTTGCCGTACTGGAAGATCCACCGTGTGCCTCACAGCGTTGATGTCATGCATATCACGAAGAACGTGTGCGAGAGTCTGCTTGGTACCCTACTCAACATGCCAGAGAGGACCAAAGATGGGCCGAAAGCAAGGGCAGACTTGAAATCAATGGGCATCAGGCAGGAGCTTCACGCTATATATGATGATCATGATGATGATGATGAGGCGAAGCAGGACACGGAAAGTCGTCGCAAAGGCAAAAAGGCCAAGAAGACCGAAAATGACTACCCTCCCGCGTGCTTTACTCTAAGTCAGGAGGAGATCGAGCAGTTTTTCACCTGCCTCGTAGGAGTAAAACTTCCTTACGGTTACGCGGGGAAGATAAGCAGATACCTACACTGGTAGAAAAAGGGCCTATAGTCCCGGTTCGTAAGGGCCTTTAGTCCCGGTTCAGGAACCGGGACTAAAGTGTTGGTACTAATACCTCCACCCTTTAGTCCCGGTTCAATCCAGAAACGGGACTAAAGGCCCTCCACGTGGGCAGTGCGCAGAGCCCAGTCAGGAGACCCTTTGGTCCCGGTTGGTGCCA